>NW_020229428.1:0-136163 GCF_003227725.1 Camponotus floridanus | reverse complement strand
GCAAATATGGCTTCGTAGTCCATTGTGATAAAGATAGTAACGTTGATCCATGGACGAAGGGGGATTATGATTTCGCGATTAACCGTAAAGCGATCAAGTTCAGTCATCTGACACATCGATCGAGCCATCATGAACGCGATGCGTGAAAAGATTGCGACAGAGATTGCAAAAACGAGCGAATCGATTCGCAAAAAATATCGCGCTTTGAAAACTGGTAAAATGGAGGAAGATATCATATTGGAAAGGCAATTTAAACCGATTACCGAGCCTTTAAAACAGCTTGTCGAAAATACTGTGGAATCTGATGCGTCGAAAATCGAACCGTTGAGTTTGACGTTTTAGGAAAGCAAGAATGAAAAATAAAAGAGTCCAAGCAAGGACTAAAGCGAGCACGGATAAATATGCCGATAAATGATTCACCGATATATTCGAACAGCAACAAGCGAAGAACAATTTTCTAATATGGCTACTGTTTCTACTCCGATAAAAGTACAACCGCGTCAAACAATACCATCCACATCCGTCGAAGAAATTTACGAGACCACACCCGATTCGTTTGTAACATCGGTCCGACACGAATTAGAAACGTCCGGAGGTCAGAAAACGTTCCGAGAGCATTTAGGTCCACTGGCGCAAAAATATATAGGAGATATTATGAGTGTTGATAAAAATAAGAGCATGGATTACGTCTACGGTGTTAAATTTACCAACGAAGGAATGATGCTCGGTGATAAATGTTTCGATGTGGACAAGGAAGATAATATAATTATCAATGGAATAAAATATAAGGGAACCGAAGGAATCTACGATTTGATTTTTAAAAAATTTCCCAATTATAAAAAATATACTCGAGACGATTTGCATAAATATCAAAGTATATTAAATATAACAAATGCGCATAAACGTGACAACAAAGTTAATAATCCTATTAAAACTAATAAAGGGTACAAGTATAAATATATAATTGCACCATTATTCCCCGATAGAAAGATGGGAAGAGGTATAGACGCGCCGCGCACCATGACGCTCAGCGACAACATGATCGATTACGTGCATTGGAACGATCCCAACGAATTGGTGGATCGTTTGCGATTGCTGGACGCCTTGCGTCGAGCCGGCAACAATGCTCACGACAATGAAATCTTGTCAATTATCGAAGAACTTCGCGAGGCCGGCATTATTATAAATTAAACTATGCGTCGCGATACGTGTCATTCGGTCAATGTTCTCGGTACCGAAATGTCAATTAATAAATTCGGATTATCGTTGGGAACGTCGAATAATTTGTACTACGA
This sequence comes from Camponotus floridanus, assembly GCF_003227725.1. Lineage (NCBI taxonomy): Eukaryota > Metazoa > Arthropoda > Insecta > Hymenoptera > Formicidae > Camponotus > Camponotus floridanus. The sequence goes on along the minus strand of NW_020229428.1, from coordinate 134,868 downwards.
ATGGAATGGATTATTGAGAAATTACGTTCGCGATAACGCTCTCTGCCAGACTACTACCGGCTTTGACGCAAGGTCGCGCAAGATTCAACGCGTAGCGCAACCGGAAGCTGATACCGACATCGTCAACAAACGATACGTGGATAAACTTTTGAGAGATCGACAGGGAGAAATTGAGCAAAAAATTATCGCGCTCGAAACAAACGTACAGGCACTGCGATTAATGATGGATGAGATAAAGAATGTGCTGAGATATGCAACATCTGACTCGGCACAGTAAGCGAGATATACGGATATACTAATATCGCATATTAATTATGCCTCGATCAAACGTGCGAGAGAACAAAAACACCTCCGAAAAGCGGCAACTAGTCGAGGAATTACATGCTCCGGCGAGAAGAAATTTTCCACGAAGACGAGTCATTGTACGCGGATACGATGATCTGTGGCAGGCGGACGTGGTGGACATGCGTTCGTACTCTCGACTCAACAAGGGTCATAAATACATACTCACGGTTATCGATGTGTTGAGCAAGTATGCGTGGGCCGTACCGCTCAAGAGTAAGAGCGGAAACGAAATGTCCGAAACGATCGCAAAGATTATTGGAGATGATAAAAGATGTCCGAAAAATTTTCAAACCGACAGAGGAAAAGAATTTTACAACTCGAGTGTGCAGAAACTCATGAAGAAACACAACATTAATCATTACTCGACATATTCCATTATGAAAGCATCAGTCGTGGAACGATTCAATCGTACTTTAAAAAATAATATGTGGAAAATGTTTACGTTGAATGGAAATTACAAATGGATTGACGAACTATCTCGACTCGTTGCAGATTACAATACGCGAAAACATCGCACCATCGGTATGAGACCTGTCGACGTCACTCCGACAATCGCCGAAAAACTTTTAAATACGGTGTACAGCAACGTAAAAATTGCGGCTCCTGCAAAATTTAAAATAGGCGATTCGGTACGCGTGAGCAAATACAAGACCATCTTTGAAAAAGGTTTCACACCAAATTGGACGACCGAAGTTTTTAAGATTATCGAGGTGCAAAAAACTAATCCCGCGACATGCATACTCGAAGATTCGCGGGGAAATCCCGTCGCTGGAGGATTCTACGAATACGAGTTACAACGCGTCACCAATCCCGACATATATCTCGTGGAAAAAATTTTACAAAAAAAGGGTGACGAGGTTTATGTGAAATGGTTGGGAATGGATAAATCATACAATTCTTGGATTCATAAAAATAATGTATTGTAAACATTTATTGAAACATAAAATATGCGTATATAAAATATATATAAATATAAAAATATATAATATAAAATGTACAAAATATATACAATATAAATATATACAATTAATAAATGAAATATACATTTATTTCTTTACAACGGTATCCGATAATGTCCCCACGGTAATGTATCGGTGGTATCGGGTACGATATACCGCTTGTCGTCGTACGGACTCAGAGCAATTTTCGTCTCGCGAATCGTGTATACTTGGTGTAGTTTAGATCGTATACACGACTGCTGACGCGTCATTTCAATCTCTTCGTTCAAGCACCGCGTGTAATCGTCAAACGTTATCGTTCTCGCGACAACGTTGCTCTTGACACCTTTGACTTTCTTCGTATCCTTTTTCCCATTCACTCGTAATGCGTACATCTTTGCTCTGAACCCGACGAATTCGGTCATTATGACACCGTTATTTTCGTCCTTCATCAGACCCGGCACCTTTTTATTTACACGCGGTATACCGTACGCATTGTCCACCGCATAATCGCTCGTATCGAATCTAACAATGTCACGCTTCATATTCTCATACACATTCGCACACTCGATGTGATATATGAGACTGTCTGTATCGGTGTACATTACCCGGCATTTGTCGCGATACATTGGTGTCATATACTCGTGATGAAATTCGTACAAACATGTCTTGGATATGTCGAGGATGCACATACCCACGTAAATCGGTTTGTAGAATTTCACCTCGAGTTTACGCAATTCCACAGCGATTAAGTTTTCTGAAAAAACGCTTCTGCTGTGGAAATTTGGTTTCGCGATCATCGCCTCTGCGCCGTATCGTCCGTCCCACTTTGTTAATAATTTTACATCGACACGATTGCGTACATTTTCCATCGTTTTACCAAACACCGCATTATTCATTAATTTGTATAAATTTTTTTCGAAATCATTTTTAGCCAATGTTCTGAAATGTGTATTTAATTCTATATAATTTTGAAGCCAGGGAGATTGAGAAAACTGTAAAATTCGATGTATTTTTGTTACACGAAGGCCGTGCCGCGTGCACTGCTGCAGGTTGCGGTAGTGTATCACGTAACGCTTCTTATCATATAACGTTGCAAGCAGCTTGAATTCTCGCTTGCCAGGTGGTTTGTCGCGTGTCGGGCAAAACGGTAGGTCAGTGTGCGCATCGTCAAGATGTTGCGAGGACTCGAGGTCCACTTCGAGGATATAGCCCGTAGGCGAATCTAGCGCGATGGATGATACGTCAAAATTTGACACATCGTCGACCCATCGAAAATCAGCATAGGGCAGCGGTTGACACATTGCCCATCCGTACAAATTATTTACATCAAAGTACATCAAGTACGATGATGGTTTCGATGGATCGTACGACTCCATGTACTTGTTATTAGCGCGAGCGTATCTACCCGAACATTGGCTCAGACCACCGCGTATACCACGTTCGATAAACATAACCATGTCGATGTCTGTAAGCAACTCGAACGTGATTTTTGTATGCTTCAACATAGCGTCCCACGTGTATCCGGGGAGAGTATAGTAATACGCGGGGTCGAGTCCGTAACTTTCGATACATTTATCTCGAAAGTTTTCGAAAATGTCGGCTAATAACAAGACATCAATTTTGAGGTACAAGTCGCTATATTCACCTAGCGTCCAGACGTTCTCGGCGTGCGCGTAATCGCTCTCGGATACAGTTTCACCAGTCAAGGAACTGTAAAACGATTCGCGCGGTGGTAAACACGTATCATGCAACCTGTCGACGGAATCGATGTATTCGTATGGAAATACACCTTTTCGCGTTAACAAATTGAAATTTTCGGTAGATAAATTTTGAAATTCCGATTTTAAAATTTTGAATTTATCTTTGTCCAAAAATGATGCCAATTTATCGAGACTTGATGCGAGAAATTTGTATGAATCAATGAAACGTAATTTTATTTGATCTTTTGATTCTTCTTTAAAATCAACACTTTTGGTAAACGAAATATATTTTTCCTTGATTATCGGTAATAACTCGATTTTCCCTTCGAACGCTGTGGCTATTTCCTCGATAATAAAATGAGAATCGTAACCGGATAAATTGTGAAACACTATCGGAATGCAAAAAGAATCTTTATAATTTAGATTACAATTTAAGTGTGCAGGACCTCTGTACCGCCCGGTCAGATGGCAATGATCGCGAACGCGTGTATCGTCTTGCGCAAACGGCTTTTCGCATATATGACAACGAGTGGCGCTATGGAATTTCTCCCACTCTTCGAACGTTAAATTTACCATGGGGACATTTGTTTTTAAAATATTCTTAACGCGAATTGCTAAATTTTTAAGGTCTTCGGCGAACCATGCTATACAATCAACGCTACGACGCGAATGATACGCCGGTAATGAGTCATCGTACGAACAATGTACATAATAAGCTAAACTGAATACTTGATGGCGTTGATATAATTTTTCTTCTGTCGTCTTGACCAAGACACATTCCAAGTCGGCATAGACCACAAATGGAAGCCGTTCCTTCCGATTAGGGTTGCTGAACTCGAGCCACTTGTCCTTGTCGCTCGGCAACCGGACAGCGCAGTCATTTAGCTTTCCGCAGTCGACCGTATGCGACTGCAACTTGTTGTCCGAACCAAAATAATGAAGGCATCTGTAAAAGAAAAAAAATTTTAATTAAGATTTATGTAACAAAGTGTATAACCTATAATTATCCAAATAATATAAAATAAACTTACCGATCTCAGATATATTTTTGAGTCTTGTGTTTGCTCAGTTGCGAGCTCACGAGCCGGGATAAATTCTTGATCCAAGCGAAATGTCCCACGCTGTTGTCATCTTCAATGTACAGCAGGTTTACATGCTTGTCCCGCTTCTGGTCCGAAAGACGTATCGGGACAATGTTTTTGTCTTCGATGCCGTACACATTGATTGAAATGTCATTTGCATGTTCAAATTTTTTAATCTGATTCACAGTCACTGGAAACTCAATGTCCCGGAGATTCAGCACTGTCGCGTAATGCTGGTATGATTCCCGTTCCGCATTCCTTTCAGCGGGATACAGAGCGGCGACCACTGCCCACGCGAAACACGCATTGTCCTTTGATTGCACGTTAACCACCGCTCTCTTCATCATAATCTCCCGCGGTAACTTGATGTGACATCCCGCGCGCATGGGATTGTACTTGTTAATATTTACAGTCAAGTTCAGTATTCGCGACAATGCCCACCCGCTATCACGTTCCTGAAACTCTTCCAGAGACGCTAGGGTGGACTCGATAACGCGCCGTTCGTACCACTCGCGTAAATCGGATGTGCGAAAGAGTTCATAGTTTCTCGTATTCACACTTTTATTCGCGTGTTTATCTCCGGCCACAAATTCACCATTGAATATAGTGTTCACTTTTACACTGTTGTGTTTTTTTAAAGCGCTCTGCACATGTTCTAACACAATGTCTTTGGCGTCATCGAGAAATTGGCGCGGTTCGATGTGATTATAATTTATCACCGCACCAGTCGATACGCGACTCTCGAACGCCGTATCAATTTCGCGCCACAGAAGTCCATTTTGACGCGCACTACATCCGGCACCCACGTGTACGAAACGTCCACGTACCGAATTTTTCAGCCCTTCGAGGCGCGCGATCTGAGCAGTCAGTGATTGTCGATATCCGATCGATAATCGCGGCCGTTTGATTCGACTTTGCTCTTCCAGCGACTCGATGTACTCGTCGTATCGTTGCTCCCACACAATGTAGTTTTCCAACGAATCAAGCAAAGCGGATTGTTCTCGCAAAATTTGCTCCTCCATATTGCTAATGCACACTTGCAAAATTTAGCGTTTCTAATGATAGGTCTGATGCACTTTAGCTACTGGTGGGGTGCGTCTCTCTATCATGATTTATATACCGTCTCATGTATTGTTTTATCATCGAACATTCTAGAACGATTTCATCTTACAAAAAATTCCCCGTAGTGCCGTGTGCAATTTGACCTTGATAATTTCACGTTTTGTCACGTACATTTGAAAAATCTAACGTGATTGCATCAGGGGCAGCCGTACATCGGTGCTCGATTTTAGCGCTTTCAACTAAATCTTTGTCTGGGGATGATGCATGTTTTAACCTTGGCGGTTATTTTTTCACTATTTGTCACATACATTTGAATAATTTTAACATGATTGCATCAGGCGCAGCCGTACATCGGCGCTCGATTTTAGCAAATTCAGCTAAATCTTTGTCTAGGGATGATACACATTTTAACCTTGGCGGTTATTTTTTCACTATTTGTCACGTACATTTGAAAATTTTAACGCGATTGCATCAGGTGCAGCCGTACATCGGTGTTCGATTTTAGCGCTTTCAGCTAAATCTTTGTCTAGGGATGATACACATTTTAACCTAGGCGGTTATTTTTTCACTATTTGTCACGTACATTTGAATAATTTTGACGTGATTGTATCAGGAGCAGCCGTACATCGGCGCTCGATTTTAGCAATTTCAGCTAAATCTTTGTTCCGAAGATGATGATGTCATCGCAGCCGTACATCGGCGCGACAAAATTTTGGAGGAAATTAAAATGTTGCGTCAGCAATAATCCCCTCTACATCGCAATTTGGGATACTATTGATATTGATTCTAATACGATTGTAGTATTGCATCAATCGCGCGTGTGAAAGGTTCATCGCTGAAGAAATATGAATTTCTACGTTCCGATTCGAAACGGTGAAACTCCATCATGTAAGAAGCAGAAATGCGACACGTAAGTTTAAATCGTTTAAAAAATTTTTTACTTATTGATTTTTGATATTGTTGTATAATTATTTATATTTTTATAGTATTCAGCCTCGTCGTGCGGCTCGCATACTTGGAAGAAGGTACGCTCTAACCCCGACGTCGTACAAGTATTTGGACATTGGAATAAGCGTTGGAGCTGTATCGTACGTGGAGCTGATTCTCGGCGATAATCGAGGCAATCAAATAGTGTTACCTTTTTCAATGTGGAATTTGTTGATGCGGAAGCAAGCAGACGTTGAACAATTTCTACAATCGACTGCTCCCCCATTAAGAATTGGAGATTTAACGATTGAAATGTATCAATCGAAAATTGTAAAACTTGCATTATGCGAAAATTCTTTGTACATGAAACCAGAAACGTTATTACATTTATTTAATTTTGAAAATTGTATCGATCATATGCACAATTGGTTATGCGAGAATACGTATCTTGTAAATGAAAAATTTAAACAATTTGAAACTGTATTACAACGTAATAATATTACTACTGTATGCGATGCTGTAAAAACGATACGCGAGAGTGATGTCTTTGACAGCGAATCGTTGATCGATTGCGAATTATTAACATGTGCTGTAAATGATATTCTTTACGATGCGTGCAATAAATAATTATTTTTATTCCATCTATGATTTTATTTCTTTCCTTCCATACGAATAAGAATAGTCGACAATTTTTCTCAACACGCTCCGCCAAAGATGTAGAGAAATGCTGAGGTAGATGAGACGCGATGCTCTAATTGGAATGAGACGCGAGATATTAAAAAGATATACATATAATGAAGAGGAGTCTGCTGCACTAGAGTATCATTCCTTTCGTTGTTCTTTGCGTTTCATTAGTCTTGTGTGTGTTACGTTAGTGCAATGGCTGAAGAAAACGTAATCATCGGCAATGAAGATATGGATGAATATGATGCCTGGATGGATCCCGTTGTGGTGGAAAAAATTGAGATTGAGAGAGAGAGAAGAGCGAAATGGAAGAAATTATATGCGAAAGAAGAATCATCTGATAAGGAACCTGATTTCGATTTTCGAACTAGTGATGTTGAAGAATTACTTCAGTATGAGCGGGAACAACTTTCGAAGAAGAATCTGGAAACCTCAGTCGTTCAATTTATAAGAAATCGTGAGCTCGGCTTGAAAAAACCCCGCACAATTTCGTTGAATAGATTTCTCAAAACTCGAAAATTTTGGGCGAACTCAGTTAAAAAATGTAATGCAAGTTTTTGTTTTGAATGTATATATGCGGAAGATCCTAATCACACTAAAGTAAAATGTTTCGGAAATAGACTTTGTGAACATCTTGAATTATGTAAAGGTATAGACAAATTCGAAGAAGATGTGCATGAGAATATGCTACGACATGACTTGGAAACGTTGAAGGTAAAAATATTTTTGCTAATGTGTAATAAATTTAAAACATTTACAATTATGTTTAATTTCAGAGTTTACGAGAGTACATGAATAGTCGACGAGAGGGACAGGAGCGGAAGTCCCTCAGCCCGACACATCGCCCCTAGTCTTCCAGGAGCGGCTTCACCCCCCCCCGCACCACCAAATTATTTTTATTATTATTTTATTATTATATTTTATTTTATTATAATCTTAATTTAAGCACATACACACACACACACACACACACAACACACAATTGTATAAAATACACACATTTTTAATAAAATTTATACTTTATATTTTGATGTAAAAAAAAATCTAATTATTTACACGCCTCTCCATGCGTTCCCATCCTTGCAACTCTCTTGCGTCTCTTTCGCGCTAGTTTTAAGTATCGCTATCTCTATCATACTCGTTAGTTGTAAGTCTCGCGATATTATCGTTCTCTCTTGCACGCGCACTAATTGTAAGTCTCGCGATATTATCGTTCTCTCTCTTGTACACGTCGTCTTGGCACTATCGTTCTCTCTTTCATATGCGTTCTCTCTCACTCGCGTTGTTCTTGCGCTATTGTTCTCTCTCGCACGCGTTGTTATTCTCGATATTATCGCTCTCTCTCTCTCTTTCGCTTAGAATATACTCGTTGTTCACTTACCTTTGCGTCGTCCTTCTCCCACCTATACGTCGTCCTTGTCCCACGTTAACGCCATCCTTGTCGCACTCGTAGCACTGTCCTCTTCACACACTTTGCACTGTCCTTTTCCCATACATAGCGCTGTCCTTCTCACACCATCGGTTGCACCGCGGATCCCCCTTCACCTCGCGGACCCCCTCGTCCATCGCTCGCGCTGCGGATCCCCGTTCACCGCGCGGACCCCCTCGCCCATTGCTCGCGCTGCGGATCCCCCTTCACCTCGCGGTCCCCCTCGTCCATCGGTCGCGCCGCGGATCCCCCTTCACCTCGCGGACCCCCTCGTCCATCGCTCGCGCCGCGGATCCCCCTTCCCCGCGCGTGACGTCACTCCCCCGCACCGCGGTTCCCCTCGCGCCTCACCCCCCCTGAGAGGACCTGAGTCAGAACCCGCCTAGTCTCACTACTGTCGTCAAATGCTTTCTAAGTGGAATAAAACAAAAGACAATGACAATGTTAAATTTAAAAGCCCAATGCAATGGTATCAACCAGATAGAAAAGAAGATTGTTATTTCTGTAACATCGAAATTATTGGAATTACTAGTAAAACGATAAAAAAAGTAAAATACGCTGATGTAATATCTGTAAAAAGACCTATTGAAAAATCGATGAACAATGAAGAGCTCGATTTTCTTGAGAGGTTATCAATTGAATCGGATAACAACGATGAACAACATGATGACGAAGTCAGTGATGGCAATGATGTGGATGAAATTGATAAAAATGCGTTAGAAGATGAATCCTATGAAAGTGACACTGATGAGGGAACTGAAGATGACGATGATGATGATATTTACCTTCCAGCGGGCCAAAAAGACAAATGCGTAAAGTTATGGACACAAGATAGACTAAACGACCTAGTTAGAGAGCTTAACTTACTTAAAGATGGAGCAGAACATTTAGCTTGATCTTTATTAGGTATGAATCAGTTGGCGAAAGGTACTAAAGTATCTTTTTACAGAACGAGAAGCAAAAGTTTCGAACCATATTTTGAAGAAATAAATCATGAGGATGATAAAATGGTGTATTGTAAAGACGTGAAAGGTCTAATGGACGAAATTAAGCCTAATGTATATAAGGACGAAGAATGGAAATTGTTCATAGATTCGTCAAACAGAAGTTTAAAAGCTGTATTACTACACAATACCAACTATTATGCCTCGGTTCCTATAGCGCACTCCACTACAATGAAGGAAGCATACGATAATTTCAAGATTATATTACAAAAAATTCAGTACGACAAGCATAAATGGCTTATATGTGGTGATTTGAAAGTTTCTGGAATGTTGTTAGGACAGCAGTCTGGATTTACCAAGACACCATGTTTCTTGTGCTTATGGGACAGTAGAGATCGTGCAAAGCACTATACGAATCATAAATGGCCTAAAAGAAAATCTCTCAAAGTAGGAGAGAACAACGTTAAAAATGCTCCAATGATTGACCCGAAAAAAGTTCTAATTCCGCCACATTCCATTACACGTAAAACTTGGTGTAATGAAACAATTTGTTAAGGTTTTAGATAAAGATGGCCGGTGCTTTAAATACTTGGAAAGAAAATTTCGAGAAAAATCTGATGCGAAATTAAAGGAAGGTATTTTCGATGGTCCACAAATTCGAGAAATGATGGCTGATGACCAATTTATTACTACTATGAACAAAATTGAAAAAGGTGCATGGCTTAGCTTTAAGGAAGTTGCTGAAAACTTTTTGGGTAATCGCAGAAGCCAAAATTACAAAGTAATTGTATCTAAAATGGTAGAGAACTTTGGTAAAATGGGTTGCCTAATGAGTTATAAATTACATTTCCTACACAATCATTTAGATGCTTTTCCTGAAAACTGTGGAGATTATAGTGAAGAACAGGGAGAACGTTTTCATCAAGATATCCAAGTAATGGAGAAGCGTTATCAAGGTAGATGGGATATTAGCATGGTGGCAGACTACTGCTGGATGTTGAAGAGAGATTGTAAAACAACTGGGAAAAAACGTAAAAGGAAACCCTTGCACCGTTCATTTGATGACAAACGTGTAAGATATAGTAGGAAAAAATGAATGGTATGAAGTTCAAAATACTCATTAAACCTTGGAAAACTGTAGAAAAGAATCGTATTGCTAGGGTTTTCTTTACTCTATCTTACAATAACTCTGCTTTTACCTTCCTTTGACCTTGAAATGACCTTGAGCCTGACCTGATTGGGTCAAACCGACCCCGGATTTAGATACAGTGACCCCAAAAACATAAGTATACACTGTTCAAATTTGGTTGCCGTTAATTTTGCAGATTTGACCTTGAAATGACCTTGAGCCTGACCTGATGGGGTCAAACCGACCCCGGATTTGGATTCAGCGACCTCAAAAACATAAGTATACACTGTTCAAATTTGGTTGTCGTTAATTTTGCAGATTTGACCTTGAAATGACCTTGAGCCTGACCTGATGGGGTCAAACCGACCCCGGATTTGGATTCAGCGACCCCAAAAACATAAAGTGTATATGGTGGGGTCCGTGGGTTTTGAACTTTTTTTTTTTGTGTGCCTGTGTATGAATCGTACAAAATAATTACATCAAGTAGAGTAATAATGACAAAACTATATTAAATAATCCAATGAAAATTAAATTAGTGACATTAATTATAATAATAATATGATAGAAAAAAGGATTAAAATAATCTTAACTCACCTAATTTTTAATGATCTTACCTACTAGGAGAATAATTAATATTCTTCCTTCCTTCTAGATCTGTCAGAAGTATCACTCGAAATTCAAGAATCCCGTAGTGTGAATTTTCTAATGGATAATGGATTTTAAAATTCGGCAGTAAAGAGTGGTTCTCAATAAAATTTCTCGTAGAACTTTCCAATTAATTATACGTTTATATTGTATGGAATAGAAGTGTGTAATACAATCAAAGTAGTTACAATCAAGTCAGTGAATAATGCAGTAAACAATCAGCGAAAATCAGAATACGTCTTGACTGTAAGCCGGAGATAGAACTTCTGGTCCTCCGTGACAATGCCGGTAGACGCTGGTTCTTCTTAGTACGATTTGATGGGGGATTAGATAATGCAAATTTCGTCATCTTCTTTGTCCGTTGGAATATCGGTCGGCCAGAGCTTGGTATGCGGATGTTATGTTTAGCTGAGCAGCGAGAGCAAGTCGCCGTGTGAAATATATGTATAAACAAATCCTCTTAATAATATTACAATTCTATTACAGACTTAGTATCTTTTTCCAAATTTGGCTATATACAATTTTGATTTTTGCTTCTTATTAGCTAATTTAGATATTACTTAAGTGGAATATTTAATTAATCGAAAATTTACAAATGATGTCAACGAGGGAATGACGATCACTAAAGGCCCTTGCACAATGCTAGGCAACAGGAAATAGGAATAGAGAACAGAAATAAGGAATAAGAAATTATGACTTCCGGTACACAATGACGCATTAGCGACAAAAATCAACCAATCAGAATTTTCGATTTTTGTTGGTTGTTTCCTAGTATTTATCTGATCCAAGTAAACATAACTCAAAAATAACATATTTGTAATTCTCTTGTATTTTGAATTTTTGCTACGAATTAAATATTAATATGTTTTATGGCATTAGTTGAACAAAGTAAGTTAAATATAAAATATATAAATATATTGTATATTGTAAATAATTTTATTAGTATAAGATTTGCATTAACATCATTATATTTTCATTAACACCCTTTTTAGATTATTTACTATGGATAACGAAAACAATATTATTTTTCTGTGCAATGCAAGTAGCTAATCTAGCATTGTACACTGTAGGAAAGCGGAAAGATTCAAGCGCTGGAGAAAAAAGCGATGGTGAGTTCGTCCCATTAATACTCAACATGCAGAGTATGGTGACTTCGCAACTTTGTTTGCAGAATTAAAAAAAGATGAAGACATGTTTTTCCGATATACAAGAATGGATGTATTTACATTTTACGAATTATTACAATTAATGAGTCCATTCTTGCAAAAAAGGAGTATCAGAACTCCAATATGTCCAGAACAACGTCTCGCAATAACTCTAAGATAAAGATATGCTTTAAAATAATACATTGTATATTTCATGCACGGATTGAGTTTTGAAAGTTCATCAAATTAATTTTGTTGCAGATATTTAACAACAGGAGATGCTATCTGTGGCTTTAGCATACAGAGTAGGAGAGTCTACTGCTCATATGATTGTCAAGGAAACATGCTCTATTATAACTAATGTTTTAATGCCAATTTACGTGAAACATCCCACAAAAGAGGAAGGGACAAAAATCAGCAATGATTTTTTAGAATTATGGAATTTGCCAAATTGTGTTGGAGCAATCGATGGTAAATACATAATTATCCAGGCACCTCCAAACTCTGGCTCAATGTATTTTAATTATAAAAAAACTTTTAGTATTGTGTTGATGGCTGCTTGTGATGCTCAATACAAGTTTACACTGTTTGATGTTGATGCATATGGCAGTGAAAGTGATGGCGGAATTTTCTCTAGATCAGACTTCGGATAATTTCTATACGCCGGTACGTTCAACATATTTAGAGGAACTGCTCATCTACCAGGAAGTGATAAGAAAGTATCGTATTACTTCGTTGGGGATGAAGCATTTCAAATGTCTACACACATAATGCGACCTTATCCGGGGAGATTTTTAAATGAGCAAAAGAGGATTTTTAATTATCGATTATCCCGAGCCAGAAGGACAATTGAAAATACGTTTGGAATTTTTGCAGCCAGATGGAGGATATTTCGAAGAGCGATATATTCTAATCCAGATATTGCTACCCAGTTAGTGCTAGCAGCAATGTGCTTGCATAATTTTTTAAAAAATAAAAATGACGAGAAAGCCCCGTTGCAGCAAAGATATTGTCATCCCCAATTTGCAGATAGAGAAACGGAAGGACATTTAATAGAAGGAGAGTGGAGACAAGAATCACAAGATGACCACATAAGACCTGTAGGAAATGTAGGAGCACATCGAAGTACTAGAGAAGCATATGCGATGCGCGATACTCTCTCGTTATACTTTATGACAGCAGCTGGAGAAGTTCCTTGGCAATACGAACGAGTACATACGTCGAAGGCAACATCACGATGTAACTTAAAATTTGCAATTACTATATATTGTTTTCTATACACTTTTACATATGTAATATCTAATTATACTATATTCTGTGGTAAGAAAAATATTGTAAATACACTTTTGTATGCAAGAAATAAAAATGTTTTTTTATTCGAAATTAAATAAACTTCTATTTTTGATAAACTACATATACATAAAATTAATTAGAAACCAAGAACCGATAAACTCATATTTCTGATAAACTACATGTATATAAAATTAATTGAAAACAAAATAAACTTATATTTCTATAAACTAATGTAAATAAAATAAATATTTTCTCATACTAAATATAATAAAATTAAGCTTGAAATTACATATAATAATGAATAAAATATACTATATAATTTTAAATAACGCAATTAAAGTTACAAGAATAAAGTAAAAATGTAGTGGAAAAAACAAGTAAAGGAAGAGTTTTTGGACGACAAACTGGATTCTTTCGATCTAAATTTCTTTAATAAATTATAGTTTCCTACAGTTTTATCATATATATATTATATATTATAAATATATTATATATATATATATATATATATATATATATATATACAGGGTGACCCATTTTAACTTAGGCAGCCAAATAACTCGAAAAATAAGCACACTACGAAAAAATGGTTAGAATCAAAATTTCGTCATTTCGAGGGGGACGTACAATGACGTTAAAATCAGCCCCCCACCCCTCCCCCTGGGCGGTGAGGGGGGGGCAAGTTTGAAATCTTAAATGGAACCCCCTATTTTTCATTGCATATTCTTGTAGCTTATCTCGAGAGCTTTCCAAAACACTATAATTAAGTACCTTTTTATTAAGTACTTCTTGAGTTATAAGGCTTAAAATAATTTCTTAATTTTACATAAACTATCTATTTTACATAAAATATCTAGTAAACCATTCATTTTTCGATTATCTTACCTTGATACTTTTATGTACAAAATAATGAGAGGAATCAATTGGTGTAAAGAAAACATACAGTTGTTTTTAAGAAAAAATATGGAATTGTTAATTGCAAATTACATATTTTTGCCCAGGGGGAGGGGTGGGGGGGCTGATTTTAACGTCATTGTACGTCCCCCTCGAAATGACGAAATTTTGATTCTAACCATTTTTTCGTAATGTGCTTATTTTTCGAATTATTTGGCTGTCTAAGTTAAAATGGGTCACCCTGTATATATATATATATATATTAATATATAAAAAATTAAATTTATGTTAATGTTAATATTTATAATATTATATACATAAAACTGTAGAAAACTAAGGATACACAAATGAAGGAGATTGCGTAGACAAAAATTACAGCCTGAGATTAGATTAATTTACATTGTACAAAATATAGCAACTCCATTAATTTTTGTTTTAATTCACTTTTTTGTGGTTCTTTTGTCACTTGAAGCTCCGCCGTGACGAGCTTCTCAATGAGAATGGATCGTTGTCGTCCATTGGTTTTTTTCGAGAACACACTTCAGTTGCCATTATACTTACAAGGGGAGGTCGCGGTTAACTCATCACCGATTTTGATTTCCTTTGGTGTGGTGAATCTACGTCGAAAAAAAGTTGATCCGTGTTCGAGCTTTTCGTCCAATGCGCCTTGTAAAAAAAATTTTTTTTTTCTCGAAGTGTAGAGAATTTGCCAGGTTCGTTATCAGGCTTAAAGAAATACACTTTTTCGATCAGTGCTGCTAGTCCAGCGCAGAGTGCAAGACTAGTAATCCCGGGGTCGAGTATCGCAGGCGAAAATTAGCTAACACTAAAAAACAGTAAAAACAGTAAAAAAACCATCAAAACTACGTAATTTTTACAATAAAATAACAGAGTTGTCTCCCACAACGGAAAAGTTATCAAAAAAGTCAAGTGGTGAAGAAAATAACACCGCTAAGGAGTACAATACGAGACATGAAAGTGACATAACCGCGTCGCTAAATAAGACAATAATAAAAAGCCAGCTGCATACAATAAAATACAATACATCGATTACAGACAGTGCCCCTCTAAGGAAACTGAGGCAACAATTAATAAAGAAACAGAGAAGCAGGGAGCTGCACCCAAATATTGCCTTAGTCAACATGAAAAAAAAAAGCTATCACACAATGGACTTAAACAAAGAAAGCAGACAGCCCATAAATAGCTCTACAACGACAAATAATATACCTGTAAGTAAGAGCGCACAAGCACAAATTGATCCACAAAGCGAAAATACGATAATTTACAATGTACAAACAAGGAACAAATATACACCGCTCAATGAACCTATCGATTCAATTATGGAAACAGACACTGATGCTAATGAAAATAATAATTTCATAGAGGATTTGAAAAATCGGAACAAAAGCACTCAACCGACTATCGAAGCCCCCAGTACCAAGGATAAAACCTACCAAAATATCATACAACATGAAGGAATGGACGTCCAACCAGGGCCCTCTAATAAAAAAACACACAGAGATGACGACAAGGAAAGGACCAAAGAAAAGGACAAAAAGAAAGAAGAAAAACCACCTCCGCTCAACATTATTTATCAAAATCCAAAGGATACAGAAAGGCTCATCTCCAGTCAAATAAAACAGGCAAATTTCATAATTAAACGTATAAATAACAATAAGCACACATTACAGATGTTCTCGCTAATAGATTACTATAAAGCCAAAAAATTATTAGAATCTGTAAACACATGTTTTTACACTTTCACACCAAAAAAAGACAAAGTTATTTCAATACTTTTAAAAGGACTACATCACTCGTATGATTCACAAGAAATTCTAAATGAGCTAAAATCATTAAAGATAGAAGACGTAGGCTTTCACAAAGTCACACCTTTCAAGACAAAAAGATCGGTTAGCGAGAACATCCAATTACCGATATTTCTGGTTCAGTTGGAAGCAGGAAGCAAAATTCATAATCTTATCAAAATAAATAGACTCTGCCACCATATAATAACGTGGGATAAATTAAAAAACAAAAACATTATTCAATGCAAAAGGTGTCAACGACTAGGGCACGTAGCATCCAACTGCAACCTCAAATATAGGTGCGTAAAATGCAAAGATTCGCATGTCCCAGGAGAATGTAAGTTATCTCCAAATAGTATACAGGATAAGAATCAATTATATTGCGCAAACTGCCAAAGTTACGGCCATCCAGCATCCTATCGCGGTTGCCCAATACTCCTTAATCTGAAAAAAAGGCACAAGAAAAAAAAATAGAAATACAAGAGAAAAGAGAAAGAAAGATAATAAATCTAAACAATTATGTAAAAAAAAATATCAAGTTTGCAGATGTAGTAAAGAATAATAACACAACATCCTCACCTGCAGAAAATACATCTCTAAATGCACCATTAGCGTCTAGTATCAATGATATCATAAACATGTTTAAAACTCAAGTAATGACACTTCTACAAAAGCAACAGGAACAAATAAATAATCTTACACAACTAGTTGAGAAAGCTGAAAAAAAAACAGATTATGTATTAAATATAATCGACTCCTTATATCAAAATAATGACTAGCTTTAAACAAAATAAAAAACTATCAAAACTTAAATTACTAGTAATTAATGTAAACTCAATAGTAACAAACCAAAAGAGATCTTCGATAACAAACATACTAAAGATGCAAAATCCAGACATAGCTCTACTCACTGAAACAAAATTAAAACAAAATCACGTAGTAAACTTTAAAAATTACAATATAATAAGGAATGATAGAATAGATAAACAAGGAGGAGGAACAGCAATAATAATAAAAAAAAATATAGACCAAACGAGAGTACACATATGCTCACCTCATTCAAAACCCTTTTTAGAAAACACTATCATAAAAATTAAACTCAAAACTAATACATACCTATTCCTAATCGCAGCTTACGCGCCCTGCGGTAATCAAAAAGAATTTATCCCAGAGCTCAATAACTTATTCGGGCAACTCCAACTAGAAAAAGAAAAAAATTACTATATTATCGCAGGAGACCTAAACGCTAAACACACAAATTGGTTAAATAAAGATAATAACCCTAGAGGAGTGTCACTGAATAAATGGTTAACGAACAACGAATTCCAATATCGAAGCAAACTGTATTGTACGCAATTTCCCTCATATCCTCTAGGAGAAAACACATCTCGATATCATAATAGCAGACGTACGAATAGATTTTAATAACACAGTAGATTCCTTCAAATTACCAAGCGTCCCGTATGATAGCGATCACAACGCGATTCTTGCATATGTCTCTTTCTCAGAAGACACACAAATCCCGTTCACAAGTAACACTGAAACACAAAAATATAATTATAGAATAACAGACTGGGAAAAATTTGACAACACATTAAAACAGGATTTTAAACTTGACATCCCCAATGACAAAAACTTAACTATACAAGAAATAACAGAATATTTAAAACAAATAGATAATACAATTAACGAAGGAATGAAAAAAGTTATTCCAAAAATAAAATCTAAAGACGGAGTAGAGACCTACTTAAACTCAAATATCATAAACCTACAAAAATTTAAAAGCCATATACTAACACAACTACATAAAAAACAGAGAGAATGGCCAAATGTAAATGAAAACGCGATTAGAATAGTAAAAAATCTGTTGAGGGATGTCAAAAGTAGACTGAAAGTAGAGTTCGCGAGCTCGGTAAATAAATACTGGGAAGAAAAAATTAGAAATATCCCTGTTAATAACTCCGCATCAATGTTTCCGCAAATAAACTCAATTTTCCGGAAAAAAAATATAGCAGAAATATCACAGATAAAATCTCTTACGAGATAAAATCTCTTACGAGAGTAAGCATATTTTAGACAAATATAATATAAATACCGAAAATATAGCTATAAATAAAAAAAATGAAACTATAGTTAGCAACATTGAAGATAAACTCAATGTAATTGGTGCTTTTTTCGCAAACATAAATAACGAAAGCAGGACAAATAATACTAGATTCGAAGAGATAATAGAAAAAAAAGCGCGCGAATTAGTCAACATAGCAGAAACAAAGCGTAAAAATAACGAAATAATATGCACCTTCAACGAAAATAATACTTCTGACAACCCAACAACAGAAGAGGGACCGAAAAACTACTTTATTAATGTTCATTCTCTAGGTAAAAAATTCAGACATTTGAATAACAAAAAATCATCAGGTATAGATGGAATACCAAATATAGTACTCAAACACTTACCTCCAGAGGTGATACGAGCCTACGCGATCCTCTTTAACAATTTATTAAACAATAGATATTTTCCACCGCACTGGAAAAAGGCCTTAGTAGTACCGATCCTAAAAAAAAATAAAGAAGACACAAATCCAATAAATTACAGACCAATAAGTCTACTTCCGAATATAAGTAAAATATATGAAATGATAATAAACGACGCGATATTAGTGGAATGCTCGGAAAAAAACATATTACCCGAAAATCAATTCGGATTCAGATCCAAACACTCCACTTTACACGCTATTAATAAACTTACCTCAGACATTTGTTGGGCCATGAATGACAAAAAGTGCGTAGGCGCCTGCCTCATAGATCTAGAAAAAGCATTTGATTCGGTCTGGCTATCAGGCCTCATTGTAAAGCTTAGTCAAAATAAATTCTCTGAACACATGATAGAATTAATCTGGAGCATGATAAGCGAAAGATCTTTCGTAACCAACATAGGTAGACTCACTTCTTCAAATAACTTCGTCATAACAAATGGATTACAGCAGGGCACAGTGAACTCTCCCATTCTTTTCAATATATATACATGTCACGTGTTGAAATTCTGTAACGCAAATTCGGCTTGTCCCATAAAATCCATTGCATTCGCAGATGACTTAATAATTTATAGCGAGGATGCATGGCCCTCACGAATACAACACAGGCTTCAGGATGGATTTGAAAGAGTCAATGCATATTATAAATCATGGAAGCTAAAAATAAATATAAATAAATGTGAAACTATTCTATTTAGACAGAATTTAGAGTATGCGAACAAAAATGTAAGAAAGAATTATAAAACATTCTCTATAAAAGAAGGAAATGAGGTCATACCACACAGGAATTGTGTAAGATATCTAGGAGTTTATTTAGACGAAAAGCTAAAGTTTAATCAACACATAGAAACGCAATTAACAAAAGCAAAAAAAGCCTTCTTTCAACAAAAAAGACTCTTTTACTCAAAAATGTTAAATACAAAAATAAAAATAATATGTTACTTACTTCTAATCAGACCCATCATTACATATGGATGTCCTGTGTGGTATAACGTCAGTGCCTCACAATTGGAAAAAATCAGACATTTCGAACGTAAATGCTTAAGAGTTTGCCTGAGAATGTTCGCAAATCCAGAACACGATTACTGCAAACATTACAGCAACAAAAAGATATATGATACAGCAAATATCCCAAGAATAGATAATTTTATAATAAAACTCACACGAGATCATTTTGCAAATGCAAGCCGCATCACACACAATAGCTTAATCTTTAGCGCATTATATCCACATCCAGAGTATCACGCAAAAACATTAGCTTCTGGCTTCATTCCTCCTGAAGCCTTTCCATATTTAGACGCAAATGGATATATACAAGATGTAAATGGTATCCCAACCATTTATCACATTCCTAGACATAAAAACATAAAAAACATAAAATATCCAGCAAACGTAAACTGCTTAAGAGACAAAATTGACTTAAGGTACTGTATGGATCTTCCAGAAAGAGACATACAGGACAAACACCGTGAAAACCCCAAATACTGGTGGTTTGAAAGTGACAAGTAGCCTTCCTTCCCTTACTTCTTTCTTTCTCTTTTCCATGATTAATGTAAAAATAAGGATAAATCCACTAAAACAAACAAATATATACATACACACAAACAAGCAAATAAATATATATATAAATATGTACATGTTACATTAATGATAATATACCAAAGCGCAGACTACTAGTCTTATAATATTAGTAATGTATATAATGTATATAAATATAGTATATAGTAATGTATATAAATCTAGATTAAGAAGATTTTCAAGTTATAACAAGACTTACCTTTGAGATTAGTAAGCTTACAAGCTTTAACAATAAGATATATTATGTACATATTATAACCTCTAGTATAACTATAAAACCGATAGTGCTTAAGTATATAAACATATTGCGGATAGAATCATGTCTATTTAGACCGAAAATTTACGTTGTTTTGTTTTATTTTTAACTATTTTATTTTATACCATGTTATAATAGCGTAAAACAGATCTCCGGAGTTTTTTTCCTGTGCCTTTTTCTCTGGATATATATTACATAATACCGACCTGTAAAGATCCGCCTGCGAATCATCTCGATAATAAAAATAATCACTTTACCGATCATAGAATAAGCAGAAATAAATACTATAAAGTCCTGAGAGATTCTCCCAGGAGACCACAGTGACATTCAAAAGGAAAAATGTAAAAACTAGTTTATTGGTTTCTAAAAAATTTTTGTAACTAAATTTGCACTCAATAAACAACTTATACTACTACTACTACTACTAGTAATCCCGGGATCCGAGGTTCGAGACTTGGGCTGTCATAATTTTTTTTAAATTTTATTTATATATATGTATATAATACACATGTATTATTTATTATGTTAAATTAAATAAATATTTGGGATACTAATAATGTTAGAATACACACTTTTCATGTTTCACATCTTTACAAAATCAGTTTTTCTACCTGCTGTGTACCACTAGATGCTACCGCCGTTAAAATATCATTACAGAAAACGTTACGCGGGGGAGAGAAGAAGAATCGTGTGATCCTGTCAAAGATTCTAGAAGGTCGATTAGAAAATATCTTACTTATATATTTATAATATATTTATTACATATTACATATTTATGCAGAAAATAATGAGTAATAAATTAAATAAATAATAAATTAATAATAAATAAATAATAAATAAATAATAAATTAAATAGATAAAGAAATAATTACATAATAGATACATAAAGAATTAAATAGATACATAAAAAAATAATTAGTTAAAAAAATAAAAAAAAATAAATACATTTTTTATATACAATACAAGCATCCAGCGGTTCACAGCAGGTAGAAAAACCGATTTTGTAAAGATGTGAAACATGAAAAGTGTGTATTCTAACATTATTAGTATGCCGAATATTTATTTAACATATATTTAACATAATAAATAATACATGTGTGTTATATACACATATATAAATAAAATAATAAAAAAAAAATTATGACAGCCCAAAGTCTCGAACCTGGGATCCCGGGATTACTAGTCCTACGCTCTGCCGCTGGATTATCGGCACCGATCGAAAAAGTGTCTTTCTTTAGGCCTGATAACGAACCTGGCAATTTCTCTACACTTCGAGAAAAAAAAATTTTTTTTACAAGGCGCATTGGACGAAAAGCTCGAACACGGATCAACTTTTTTTTGACGTAGATTCACCACACCAAAGGAGATCAAAATCGGTGATGAGTCAACCGCGACCTCCCTTTGTTAGTGTATTATTCATCTGATGGAATGCTGTCTTCACCGGGTCAATCTTTCGTTTCTTAAAAGTCCTCTGCTGAGTCCTCAAGAAGCAGAATGATGGACTGACTATATTTGATTCTTCTGTCTCCGAAACAGATAGGCACGAGGCTGAAGAAAATGTCGATGGCTGCAAAGGAATTTTGAAATCCAAGTTTTTTTTAGAATCAACTCATTAAATATAATTTAAAAATATGATTTAAAATTATTCACTTGTGAATTTTCTTCAATTGTTGCAAGTAGCGTACGTGACGAGGACGACCGTGACTGGAAAATTAAAAACATCAAATTTATGTAAATATTATATATTTTTCATTATTGTTTCAAAATTACACTCAAATGATGATCCAATTTCGAATAAAAAATAGGCTGATTTTCATTAACTATCTTTGATAATGTGTTGCATATTTCTTTTTGTACATGTAGTGTCTTGTCAAATGTTGAAGTTGATGTCTTTGCTGTAATATGAATAAAATGAGTTTTTAAAATATACTTCTCAATTAAAATAACATTGGTAAGAAAAAAAAGTTACCGTACATTAGAATTGTCATTGATGGAGATTTCATGATTTAATGGAAAAGTTATTGAACGTTGAGTTCAATGATGTTCCACTGATATTGCACGATCCAGATGACTTTGTAATCCACCCATTGACATTAGAAAGCTTCTAAAATGATAAATCGTTGTTGAATATGTTGAAATGTTCGAATTTATTAACAAGTACCATTTGAAATAAATTAATAAATTAAACAACCTTCTTTGGGGTATATGTCTTCCCAAAAAGGCGAGGCTGTCAAATACATGCAAGGGAATGGGGCTCATATGCAGTGTTTTGTAAACGTTTCGACATCAGCTACAAGAATCTGTAACAAAAACTGACGAGTTCCATTTGAAATTTTTTACGTTATTTGTATGCAGCTCGTAAGGGTCATTTCAAGGTCATGCCGTCTATGCCACATAATACATCTTTTCATACCATAAAAATTATGTCTAAGACATTTTGTCGAAAAATGAATAGTTTCGGAAATAATTGTTTGCTTCCATACTTTTTCCCCACCCTGTATATTTCTAAAGAATAACAAAAGGTCATATAATAGTCAAAATGAGAGAAAAAAATGTAAGCTATATATAAAGTGCCCGTGCGCAGCAAAGATAAACAGACCACAAAAACTTGTAATGCGTTTGCGCGAGTTTTCCCGCTATTTTGCATCATCTGCCACGTTGGTCGCATCTTATGTGGTCTTTTGTCCGTCGTATTTATTCGTAAATTTTACTCGATATGTTCAGAATTTTATGCAAAAAAAAGTAATTATATAACTTATTGCGATTCCTAATATCATTGTATATGTGCGCATATTGTAAAATTCTAATATGACTGATAAACCTGTAAGTATAATAAACTTTTTGTGAAAATATTGCACGTGTAGTAGATTGCATGTGCGCTTTTTCTAAAAAAATAGTACTTTATTTGCTTTTAATATTTTTACGCTTCGCATTCAAGTATTCATATTTTATATAAATATAACATATAATTCATTTAATGCAATCCTTTATTAGAGTTAATGCATTTTGATATTCTAACCTTGCTTTTGACATCAGAAACGAGAAATCATATTATAATTTATTTTCTCTCCTGATTTTTTCATATTTTATTTATCATCAGAGGAAAGTCTTCTTTTAAGACCAGATAACTTTCGAGCGCTTCCTCTAAACACAATTGACGAATATGACAAATTTGAAGAGTTTTTAAATAATGGTACAAGTTTCTCAACAGTAGTATGTTTAAAATAAATAAGATTTATTTATATGATTTTGTTCTTTGTACTCATTGTCAAATAAATGTAATTTAGGTACAATATTTTGCGGGTCGCACACTCAGTCAAGGTAATGACTGGCAAAGTGCTGTATATTTGATATCAAAATTACTAATAAGTAATAAATTGGCAAGAGCAATAAGCTGAGGAGGTACTAACGACACTAAGATCGCATTAGTAAATAGTAAAATTATGGAGGCTGTTTACTGTAAGTATACTTTTATAGAAATCATAGTTTTTTTATTAAAATTAATAGATAAGAAATAAATAATAAATGAAAATTGCAGGCGCTGTTCTGAAAAACCATCCAAAAGTGACCTAAAAACAGTAAAGTCAAAAATACAAAGATGCTTTACACAGGAAATCAAAGAAAACTTTAATTACTTTAAAACATTTTTTAGTCATGAAAAAATTAGTTGCTTTTGTGATATTTATTATTAATGAGTTTTTTATTTTTATATTATGAAATCACGACTGAAAATTTTTAATCACAATGTGCATTAATAGAACGTATAAGTACATTTAATTTTTGTTCATGATTTGAATATCTAATTAAATAAAGGAAAATTAATCAATTAATACAGTGGTTTTAAAGATAAAATCTAAATGAAATATAATTGATATAATTTAGGCAAAAAGAAAACCACAAATTATGGATGTAATATGCAAAAAAGGCACAAATTGTTAGAATTATTAAAATAAATTATCAGTTACAAATGTACGCGTAAACGTTTCGATCTATTCCAGATCCTTCTCAATGCTAACATAATAGAAATTACAAAGGATATAAATACAAGTGTAAAAGGTCGCTCGAAAATAATAACGTTCGCAGAATTTGAATCTAAATACAAAGACAAAATTCGAATTAATGAAAAAAGTCGGCGCAAATAAAATATTCGTCAGTGTAACCGAAATTACAATAATAAAATCGGAATACATAGTAGAGAAAATTAAATTTGTAACGTTCGGATGGAAAGATATAGATGTGGATATGTCCACATGTCGGCATGTTACTCACCAGGTATATACACAGAGATCGCAACTGTGTAGAAAAGAAAGCGTTGAAAAACGATGCGAGTAAAGGACAGAGATACCGCAAGCTATCCACACTTTGTATAATGTCAAAAAGATTCTTAATTTTGCAAATTAATAAATCCAAAGCCAAATAAACCTGGATCTGAAAAATAAAATTGAGCAGAGCAACATGCGTTCATGCAATACATATCACATTAAAAAGAAAAAAGAAAAAATAAAAGAGAAGAGAAAAATTAATGTGAGAAAGCGATAATTGAGGCAAATTAATAACGCAGCTTATTAAGAAAAATTACATACAAGCAGTAGAGAAGCCCATTAAATAAACGACAGAAAAAATGAAGGAAAGAGAGCAATTACACTGATCAATTATAAGAAGCATGTAACTCATCCAAGACAACGAGACGTACTGAGGTGCGCGATATTGTAGCGCCTCGGCTCACGATGATGGTGGGAGGGGAGGGGGGAAGGAAATTCAGGAACGGATAATGTATAGAAATTTGAAATCGTAGGAAATAAAAGATGATTACGAACGAAAAGATTTAATAATTGGAAGGTAACTTTTGTCGAATTTTTCTGTGTCATTTTGAACATTCAAGCCATTGTCCTGTCGTGTAATGTGAATCATTTCTGAAATAATCCTCCTAAGAAGCGAAGGATCTTGATCCAAAATTTTGAAGTTGTTCCATGAAAATTCGTGTCCCTCCAGTCTATGATGGGACAAAACTGATAGATATTTCGTAGGTCGATCAATGTTCAATTAATGCTCGTGGACGCGAGTCGAAAGTTACCTGCTAGTCTGCCCCACGTAAGAAGCGGAATAATTATTGCAATAAATTTTGTATACAACATTAGAATGTTTATCTATCGGTAATGGATCCTTATGCGTTCTTATGAAACGATTCAGTTTGTTTAACACGACGTAAGCAAGAGATTTATCTAATTTTTTATTTTATATACCAAATTGTATTAGTACATTTCATTTTTCTAAATATCTTTAATAATTAACAAAGATTTTTTGATTTATGTATGATTATTAGTGCATTTTAATTTTATTCAGTATCTTCAATATTTTTTGTTTTATATACTTCAAAATTTATAATTTCTTTATCTCTCTGTCATATGATACATGTAAATTCCATATGTAAATTCCAATAAAGAGAAATCGTAATTATATTTCTTACATGTGTTTTATTCAGTATCTTCAATATTTTTTGTTTTATATACTTCAAAATTTATAATTTCTTTATCTCTCTGTCAGATGATACATATAAATTCCATATGTAAATTCCAATAAAGAGAAATCTCTTTACACGTAATTATATTTCTTACATGTGTTACGTCCAGGCCCGAGGAAGGATGGGCCGAAGGAAGGGCGTAACACGTGTATCCCGAGAACAGGTGCCTTAAGGGCAAGTGTCTCGGGTCGAGCGAGCCTGCGGGTGAGCCAAAGATAGGTCAACGACCACAAGAGTCGATTTTACGCTATTTCTGGTCCAAATGCCCGCTCGTCGGTCCCCTTTTCGGTAAAGGAACTTAATCCCTTTTACCCGGGACGGGACCAAGTGCGATTCAGGAGCGTGGGTAACGAGGGGGAATCGATTAAGTTGAATGGAAAAGAATAGATTTAATTAAGTTTATTACACATTATAAAAGCCAAACGAAAACATTTATATACAGGGTGTTGAAAAATTAAGTGCCATAAATTTGTGTGATGAAAGAAGGAATCAATATAAGCATTTTAAGTATAGGAACCGTGGGTCGGCGACGCTTAGTTACGGCGTGACAAGGGTTTAATTAAATTGTCACAATGTCTGCAATACAATGATTTTATTCGGTTAATTTTAGATGTTTATAATAAATGTTCGAAATTACGACCGCCAACGTTCCGACCAAAATCAGAACGACTTTACGGCTGAAGCACGCAATCATCTGACAGAGACTTTTGGCAACAGATGGATCGGGCGGGGTGGACCTGTGGCGTGGCCTGCAAGGTCACCAGATTTGACGCCTCTCGATTTCTACTTCTGGGGTGCAATGAAAAATATGATTTATTCCGAACCGGTTGAATCCGAGGAGGATCTGGTTGCTCGTATCGTTGAGGCGTCTGAAACTATCCGACAAACTCCTGGAATATTCCAAAGAACGCGGGAATCATTGCTCCGTCGTTCTGATTTTTGTCGGAACGTTGGCGGATGTAATTTCGAATATTTATTATAAACATCTAAAATTAACCGAATAAAATCATTGTATTGCAGACATTGTGACAATTTAATTAAACCCTTGTCACGCCGTAACTAAGCGTCGCCGACCCACGGTTCCTATACTTAAAATGCTTATATTGATTCCTTCTTTCATCACACAAATTTATGGTATTTAATTTTTCAACACCCTGTATATAATTAATAAATATCTTAATTTTGATTAAATACAATATTAAATATAATCGTGTGTGTGTGTGTGTGGGTGTGGGTGTGTGTGTATGCGAGACGGAGGGAGTCTGGTCAGGATCAGGAGGATATCTCTCTCTGAAGAATTCTACGGGGATAGCGATAGGGTAATGGATGAAGGGAGTAAAACAGGGGATGCAGGTATCAGAAGGGGCAGTCTGGAGAAAAGCTTTGAGGGTAGGTATGTGAATAGGACCAGGCCCCAAGGTGAATTGGTCCGGGAGGATGGGGTACGGGTACGGAGCATAGGTTGTACCGAGAATTACCGCGACGTTTCGATCGCTAAGATCGATGTTGGAAAAGACGGGGGGAGGAAGAACGGGAGGAGAGAAGAAATGAGAGTCGGGGAGGGTTGCATCAGGTGGAGAAGGAGAGGGTGATAGCGGCGAGAAATCAGACTGAAAGTCAGATTGTGTGTCATGCACCGGGGAGTAACTGGGAGGAAGAGTTCCGGGAAGTAGATATGGGGAGTAATTAGGGGAAGGAGTGCGAGGGGGCGGATGTGAGGAGTCTCGCGTGTCTCCTTGAAAATTATTTAAAAAGATCCGCGTAATAGGGAGATCCGAGTTTATTTGACTTAAGTCTAGCGCAAATGAAGAATCGGCCGCAGCCCGAGCCAGCAGTCGACGGGTACGTCGATTACGGCGATATCGAAGTCGCTTAGCGTGGGCTCTAGCGGATTTCCTCGTGGGTTCCACTAGAGAAACGATTATTATAAGTAAAGGAAGTAGACGGGGGAGGGAGAGGAACTTTGAAGATAAAAGAAAAGACTTACTATTTGCGAAAGGCGATTACAAGTGGAGAATATAGTCGTAATGGCTGCTGGGTCCCCTTTTCGTGTCGAAGACGAGGCGGTGTTCTGGGTTGACTCGTTATGTGTATAGCTGACAGGAACGACCGAATATTCACACTGACTCTATATGAAAGTTGATATGTCTCGAAACTTTTGAGATACTGAGTGCGTATATGAACGCGTGAGTCAATGAATGAATGAATAATGATTGACTGAACGAATTTTCTGACAAGTGTTGTTCGAAGTTCGCGCTTATATATCGTTTTGGATTACCCTCTCCTAGCGTGAGGAATAAAGGAGGTTGACGAATAGAAATCTTTGTTAGATTTCCATGGTCTCCTCTCTGCCTCTACTTATGAACATTTTAGAACAAATGTAGCAAATCAGGATTTTATTATGTTCGTTCGCGAATAGGAGAGCATCTTCCAAAACGGGGGATTTAGGATTCTCAGTATCGCACAAGGGATGACTGTTACTACCCTCTTGCGATTCGGTCACTCACGTTTTATGATTAGTTTCCTTTATTTTTTGATTTTATGAGTTTTTAAGAAAATATCAAATTTGTTTGACTGAATGCCGCTTTATTTAACTGGATGCTACTTTTATAGCCCGTTAACATCCGAT
This sequence comes from Camponotus floridanus, assembly GCF_003227725.1. NCBI lineage: Eukaryota > Metazoa > Arthropoda > Insecta > Hymenoptera > Formicidae > Camponotus > Camponotus floridanus. The sequence continues at coordinate 106,325 of NW_020229428.1, read as the reverse complement.
TGTTATTTTAGGATATGTACTGAGCATCCCGCTTTAATCTAGCTATTATTATCGGCTCTGGAAATCGTGTACGTGTGCACCGGATACGGGAAAGAAAAGAATCGTAACATCCGATATCCGATCACTCGCGTTTTATGATTAGTTTCCTTTATTTTTTTGATTTTATGAGTTTTAAGAAAATATCAAATTTGTTTGACTGAATGCCGCTTTATTTAGCCGGATGCTACTTTTATAGCCCGTTAATATCCGATTGTTATTTTAGAGCATGTACTGAGAATCCTGCTTTAATTTAGCTATTATTATCGGCTCTGGAAATCGTGCACGTGTGCACCGGGTACGGGAAAGAAAAGAATCGTGAATTCCCCTGGACGTAACACATGTTATAATGTTTATCTTATATTACTTCAATTTACTTTTACTAATGTATAATATCTAATTAACTCTGCTTTGTAAAACAAGATCATTTTTACATCATTTTGATGTCTTAATGATGTCACGAATAGGTGCTCTCGGTGGGCCATTTTGACGTCACCGTGATGCATAAAATATGATCAAAAAAAGATGTCATCTTGATATTTTCATGATTAATGTGTTCTACTTGGAATGGCCCTGTACCATTCTTAATGAGACGGAATGAAAACAAACAGAAAGGCTGTCTCTGAGGCTGGCTTACGTCAGTTCAGGGTTAAGTTAAAGTTTACTTACGTGTAATATTTAGAGTAGTGGTAATTTCTGTCCATGCATTCTCTTTCATTATTGCATCTTTATAATTTTCTGTAGTTTTATCATAAAGATATGAGCGAGCACGAACCATATCAATTAATAATTCATCACCAGATTTTATATATGTATCAGAATTTTGATCAAATGTATCTAGTCCGTCACTCAGATACTCTTCTTCTTTGTCTTCAAAAGAACTGGAACAGTAATGATCATACATATTTTTTTATTTTTGCACTATACCATGACGAATAAATCAAGTATATTACTTCTATATACTTCAACAGAGCTAATTATAAAAAAACATACAATATGTATACAGATGCGCCAAAATTTCGTACATACAACCTAAAAGATCCGCTGTGTTGATTGGTTGGCAACAGGCAATAGGCACAGAATTTCCAACGTGACGGAAATTCTGTGTCTATTGCCTATGTCACAGTCCATTCTGTGTTGATGCACGGTTTTTGATATGTTGGAATTTCTTATTTCTATTCCCTATGCTTATTTCCTGTTCCTATTGCCTGTTGCCTAGCATTGTGCAAGGGGCTTAACAGTCGTTATCCATTTATTATGATTTATATTCCATAATAGATAAAAGCGCGCGCCGAATCTCAAAGGCATTTTAATATTATTCCCTTGTACAATGCATTATTCGTTGATGAACTTATAATTTTTTTATATACTGTGACGTTGCCGTTCTGTTGCGCGTCCATCCGCCCCTGTATTTTTGACGGGGCGCGGGCCGAGCGGCCGCGCCAGAAGCCAATAAGCGAGAGCGATATCGAACTCCCCGGAGAGACGAACAATATTATTATATTTTTCGCGTTTATTAATTCTATTTGTATATTTTTTCTTGTATTGAGCGACTATCGGGCAACTCGCCGGAGAAAATCCGAAGGACAAGAAGCACGCCGAGGGATTTTGCGTCACGACTTGCGACACGGAGCTCTCCGACAGCCGGCGGGGGAGAAAGTAGCGCCCGAAATGTCGAGCAACCAGACGCCAAGGGGTAACATCACCCCCTTTTCTATAAGACCGGACGAAGGTTTGATCAGCGCTACCTCCCCCGAGAGGGGAAAACGACAGCTGGGCCTCCACCGGATCATTAAAAATGGGTCCACGACAGCCCGCGGAATTTGAATTGGGGCCATTTCGCGCGGGGAGTCTGTGAGTAGTGCGTAATTAGTCCTTTTCGTTTATCGAATGTGTCGCGGTGCGAGATAATCGCACAAATACGACTGTACTGAAATTTGAGCTGCTTGTGCAGAGAAAAGAGGCGAACCGCCGCGAAAGAAAAATCTCCGGCCGCCGCCGGCTATCAGATATCGAACATATCGCTCGCCTATCGCATACGAGATCCGTCTTCGCAAAATTATTAATTATTTTCGATTTATGGTTAATTATGCTGTCGAACTCTTATGCTGTCGTTTAGAATCGCGAACTGAGAAACTGCAAAGAAAAGACCGGTACCATTAGACGTCGATTTGGCTGCCGAAATTCCGCTACATTTTGAGATATATTATTCGCAAAAACTTCGGTGTCGAGATTCCGTTGTATTTTGAGAAATATCGTTCAGTCCAGCGAACTCTGGTCATAAAAACAGGCGCGGATGATTCCCAGGACTGTCTTAGCGCTCTTTTAGGTTGTCGATTTCAAGCGAACATTCGATTTGATTGAGTTATTATTATGAGTACCATTACTGATTTGATCTATTGTATATCTCGTTTTCTCATCCTTTTGAATTTATTGTGAACATTCGTTCTTACTCTGCTTTGTTATTTAATTTTATTTTTATATTATTCTCCTATTAATAAACTTATTATATTTCTTTGTTAAGCTCGCGTAATTTATTTGAGTGTTAGTCTCTCGTGGTTGTCAATATCCGTTTTTGTGTTTGTCGCATATAGAATTAGTGAAGTCTCGCATAATCAATTAGCTTTCTCCAAAACCTCTCCCCTCTACCGTTAGGCGAGCTAGTCGGCCTGTGGCGAAGCAGGTTATCGTTTTTCGCGTTATTCGGCGTTTTGTAGAAAAACTGATGCGTGAAAGACCGCATCTGGCGTCCAACTTATCGAGATATCGAAATGGCCTCCGCTTTGCCGCGGCTCGCGCGCGAACGCCCTCCATCCCTGTGTTTTCCTCAGAGCGCGAGTACATTAATTTCGCTACTTTCTTTTGACGGCGTTTTCGCTCCCCCGCGTACGCTCCTTCCCAACACTCCGAGGAGTGTTGCGAATAGTTGGTACAATTTCAATTGAATAAAAACGTCGCAATACGTGTCCTTATAAAATTAATACTACAATTCTAATAAGTTCAGTTAACATAATTATCAATTAAAATATAATTAAAATTAATTATAATTAAGGATAAATGTAGTTATAATGCTAATGCTAACAAAAGATGATATTTCCTTCAATCTTGCTCTTTTATAATTAGATGGAATTGCACAATAAAGTAAGAAGGAATTCACTTATATGGTAAAAAGAAGAAAATTATTGGTTGAGATGTTACAATATATACTAGGTTGTTCAATAAGTTTTGTCGTTCGATAAGAGATGGTGCTATTAGGTTCGCCGTTTTATTTTTTTAAAAATGGTAATACTTTTTTATGAACATGTGTGAAGTTTCATGTAGATCTATCAACTCATTCATATATTTACAAGTGTTCAAAGTTGACGTGTCACAGTATTTTCTTACAATGGAAAAAATTGAATATCGTGCAGTGATAAAATTCTTATTTTTGGAAGGTGTAGCACCAAAAGAAATTCATGAACGATTGTTAAAAGTGTATAAGGATTCTTCACCTTCAATTAGAACAGTAGAAAGATGGGTTGCTGAATTTAAACGTGGTCGTATAAGTCTTGAAGACAATCCACGTGAAGGACGTCCAAAAAGTGCATCAACACCAGAAATCGTAGCAAAAATACAGGATATGGTTTTGGAAGATCGTCGATTAACCGAGAGAGATTTAGTAGAAGCCCTAGGCATCTCATTAGGCAGTGTAAGCAATATTTTGGCTGACGTTTTGGGTTTCAGAAAACTGTGTGCACAATGGGTGCCGCATTCGCTAACAATGGAACAAAAACACATTCGAATGCGACTTTCTCAGCAACATTTAGAGCGTTTTAGAAAGAATAAAAAGGATTTTGTGCGTCGTTTCATCACTATGGATGAGACTTGGGTCTACCACTATGATCCTGAATCAAAACAAGAGGCTAAGGAGTGATGTGAACCCGGTACTTTGGCTCCGAAGCGAGTTAGGGTCCAGAAATCGGCCAAGAAGGTGTTAGCATCAGTTTTTTGGGATGCAAAAGGAATTTTGTTCGTGGATTACCTTCAAACTGGTAAAACAATAAACTCAAATTATTATTGTAACCTTTTGGACCAGCTGGATGTAAAAATTCGTGAGAAGAGACCTGGTTTACAGAAGAAAAAAATCATTTTTCATCAAGACAACGCACCCTCTCACACAGCTCAAAAAACCATCGCGAAAATCAGTGAATTAAAGTACGAATTGTTGCAACATCCACCCTATTCGCCAGATTTAGCTCCCTCTGACTTCTGGCTGTTCTCACATCTCAAAAAATTCATGCGTGGGAAACGATTTTCATCGAACGAAAAGGTAATAGCAGCCGTGGAAGCGTATTTCGACAGTCTTCCGGATTCTCACTTCAGGGATGGAATCCATAAATTAGAAGATCACTGGAACAAGTGTATTGAAGTTCAGGGAGATTATATTGGATAATAAAATGTATTTCAAACCATAAAATCCTGTTTTTCTTATCGAACGACAAAACTTATTGAACAACCTGATATATATATATATATATATATATATATATATATATATATACATATTTTCCACAATCACCGAAGATAAAAAGTTTCTCAATAGGATCTTCTTGAATCCGCCAGATCTAAGCAGAAGAAAGCACAAGATTAGAAATTTTGAAGTAAAAAAGAAAAAGGAAAGAGGGATATTGTCTTTTCACTCAACATTTCTTTCTTCCGCATATTGCGTTACTTTTAAATATTGACAAGACATCACGAAGAAAAATAAATGATATACGATAAGTACAAAACATTTCTGTAATGTTAACTACCATGAAAACTTTAATAGTTATCATTACAGAAAAATTGTATGAATATTAAAATAGCATTGAAAAATACTGATTGCGATAACCATAGCGATTTCCAATAAATCAATATAAAGACACTGAAAAGTGCCGATTTCTCTCCACTATAACTGTGCAAGAAAGTCAATCACGAATTAAATATGTATAATCAGATTCAAGTAACCGTTAAACTAAAACAATCAGTTTTGGTATAACAATTATTTGAATCGATTATACATATCAAGTTCGCGACCGAATACTTTCTCGCACAGTTCTAGTATCAATTGAGATGGATTTGCATTAAAAAATGCAGATTAATTTTTCTATGATATCACTCTTCTCTCTTGTCGTTCTCCATTGCCCTCCGTCGTCCTTCGTTATCTCCATTTTCCTCCATCGCTTTCCGTCGTTCTCCATCCTCCTCCGTCGTTCTCCATCGTTCTCAATTGTTCTCCATCGTTCTCCATCGTTTTCCGTCGTTCTCCGTCGTTCTCCGTTATTGTTCGTCATGTTCCGTTTTCGTCCGTTATTTTTTCCGTAATAGATAATATCAGTTCCTTTCCCCGATGATCTATTATGACAATCTCCACATAACTCAGCGGACCCACGTTGATTGACCAATTTCGAAGAATTTGAATTCCGTAGCCGCCAATGCGTATCGTCTGCCTAGTATACGAACCGCACGATGCTCCAACGAAATGCTACAAAATTAAAATTAAATAATACTAATAATAATAATAATAATACTAACAATAATATAATTTGTAAAAATAGAAAAATAGAAAAATGTTAAACGAAACTTACTCGTCACATTTGTTCTCAAACGATGGAGTTTTATCACGACTCGGCACATAATTATTCACGCGTCTTCCGGCGTCGCTGCTGCTGTTGTTTCTTTCGATGTAGTACATTTTTTATTTTTCTGGGGTTATGAAAAGTGAACCACGAGCGGTTAACGCGACACTGATAGGAATTAATCGGATATACGTGACGCTCATCTTCTAAAAGTATAATATGGTGGGGGATCAATGCTTCTAATGCACAGAAATTTAGGAGAAGGGGGAGACGGCATTCAAACAAAAAAAATTCTTAGAAATGCAAGCAAAGGTGGAGAAATAAAAGATAACATATATTAATGTTTACATATTTTATTTTTCTCGCAATTCTTTCTAGCGTTGCGACCACCAGTTAAATATTTTGAATACATTTTGTAATGCACAATTCTTAACATGTTTTCCATCGCATACTATTTGTATCATCTAATTTATTTAGAGCATTAATATCTTCGTAATCTGCATCCAAACTTTCAATAATACAGCCGTTTCCTGTATCGTCTAGTATATCGGTCAATCATTTTCGCTTTTCAAGTCCTTTAACGTATACGACAGACGATTCTTCTTCTTCTTCTTCTTTGTGTATCGTACCAACGACAGCTGTTGTAATTGCACGCTGAGCCAAATCATATTGAACGTTTGCGTCTTCCCATTGTAATCCGTGATGATTTCTAGTCAACCATGAGACTTGACATCGCTCAGATTTTAAGCACGCTCCACGGTATGGGACTTGCGAAAAAATAATGCGACAGAACATATCCCTTTCTCAGGACTGCCGCTTCCTTCACGAAGAATAATTTGCCGATGGTAAATCCTTGCAAATCCACAAACGTTAGTACAGACATGACGATCTCTCTCTCTCTCTCTCTCTTTCTCTCTCCCTCTCTCTCTCTCTCTCTTCAATACGTCAGTCAAGAGGAATGACAAAATTATAAAACCATCTCGCAACACTTTGATTTATATCATGCTCCTCTTCCGTCCTTTTCTCTTGTGTCGATGTTGTTGCGAATACTTAAGTGATTTTGCGTACAACGTTGGTCAATGAATTGTACTGTATCACGCGATCGTGTATGATGAGACAGTACGCAGTGGTATTCGTCAGCACGTTCTCCTTACTCGAATTCCAATCTTACATCCACGGTTGCGCTCTTGATCAATTCGTTTTGTCGAGAACAATCGATAATCACGAACGAACCGTGAAATGGTGAGACTCGGCTGGAAATACTCGTATCCGTAATAGTTCTTGCAGAAGCGCGTGTACGTCGTACAGAATGGAATATCTGTTTTTATCAAAATCCAGATACATATCGTCATACGGATAACATTCCGAGTTCAGATAGAGTTTCACGTTGTTCAATTTGCAATCGTCAAATTGACTCGCAGTCGCAGACATGACATTCTTCCGACCTGTCTGCAGAGCGAAGACAATGTATCGTGGTTTCTCCAGCTGAGTCGTGGTCTTAATGGTCCACGAATGCTTGGTTGTAAGTTGCAATAGTGGATACTCGTACAGATCCCACGAGCGAAAAACCATGCTGAGATATCGTCCGCTTTCCAGAGCACGCAGCATCGACAGCTTTTTGATTTCGCTCAACAGCACGTAAGGTACAACGCGGAGATGCGCAGACACGATATGATGCTACCAACTACTATACGCGCGATCGTTTGCAGTCCATTGAATTGTGATAAAACCAAACCGTTTCTGATAAGTCTACTGGAAAGTCCACACGGAGTACGTTTCGAGAACGTGTACGTGTACTTGAAGTTGCTGCAACAACCGAAATATCGATATCTAGAGAATTTGTTGACACCGATCGACGAAATCGGCTATTTTACGTTCTCCAATAACAGTGACGACCGAGCGAGGCACGTCCAAACTCGATTTTCGTCTTTGATGACGTGGCATACGACAAGCAAGATACGATAAGAGAGTATTTCTCAATGGGTTGTCACTCGAACGTCGACTTCTATCTCTGTCAGACGTATGCGAGAATAACAAAACATCTTATACGCGACAACACGAACCTGCTGATCTTGTTTAAAGAGGACGGTATCAATTTGAAACGCGTGTACAACAATCACGTGAATACCGACATGTCGTACGAGGATTTCAGTGAATTATGCCGTACTTTTTGGCAGCAAACGTATGGATTCCTAGTGATAAATAAGGACAGCTCGCTTACGAACGGGCGATACAGAAAAGAATTTAACGTGTTCGCGATACCACAAAACGATTAATCGCTGTCGACATTCCGTCGAGAGGGATGACGCTCGACATTCCGTCAACATGGCTGGAAGCGATAATATTCGCGAGCGTGAAAAGATTGAGGGAGATTGAGAAAACGAGCGAATCGATCCGCAAGGAACATCGCGCTTTGAAGACCGGTAAAATCGACAACGACATCGCGCTCAAGACCCATTTTAGACCTATTATCGAGCCACTACAAAAGATCATCGATAACTCTAGCTCAATCATGGTAAAAAACGAGTCGGAGACTAACGCCGACGCGAAGATTAAAACGTTACCCATCAAGCGATACAAGGAGGAAGAGGAGGAAGAGGATGCGACTCCGAAAAAGAGGAAACGATTGAAGGCGAAGCGTTTATCGGCGCCGCGTATATCCGATCTATCGGATGTTTTACGAGACAAACCGCCGATAACTTCTACACCGTCTGCGACACCGAGAATCGCACAACTCACGATACCCGAATCACTCGCAATCGAAAATGTTCGAAACCACGGGCAACCCACTCGAAACATCTGTTCGAAACATGTTACAAACATCGGAAGGTCAAGAAGTGTTACGAGAGCATTTGGGACCACTGAAACAAAAGTACATGAGCGCTCTTCTTAGCGGCGACGAAAGAAAAAACGAGAACGATCACGTGTACGGTGTCTATTTTGACGAGAATGAAATGCGTCTCGGTAACAAACAATTCGACATTGACAAAGATGACTCTATAATCATGGACAAAATGAGGTACATTGGTAGGATTATACGAGTTGCTCTTTAAGAGAATTCCCGATGATGTCATATACACTGAGGACGATGCAAAAATATGAGAGTATAATGATGGCGACGAGTGTGGATAAACGCCAATATGATGCGCAAGGTCAATTAAAGAGCAACAAGGGATACAAGTATAAACAAATAATCGCCGTTGATGTCGATCGAATCGAAAAAGAAAAAAATCTGGAACGAGAGTATTTACGCCTCGCGCGATGACGCTAACCAACAATAAGATCGATTACATGCACTGGGACGATCCCAATGAGCTAGTGGATCGCCTACGATTGCTCGATGCTTCGCGCTGAGTTTCCCACCACAACGCTCACGACAATGAGATCTTTTCGATCATAGAGGAACTTCGCGAAGTCGGCCTTATTATAAATTAAACGGTGTCTCGACAAAACAAATCAATTGATCGACGTCACGCGCATAAAAAGAATGCCTATCAACAAATTTGGATTATTCGACCGGAGAAATGAAGAAATCAGCTCAAGCGATCATTGGGGTAAATTGGTGACAAGTTACTTGCGTCGAAACGCTCTGTGTCGCATCGCTACGGACTATGGACGCGAGGTCGCGCAAGATTCGCCGTGTAACGCAACCTGAGGCTGATATCGATGCAGTCAACAAACTGTACGTGGAAGAATGTGTTAAAACGTTGAGAATCAACAGAAAGAATCAGACGAGAAGCTGACTGCGTTCGAGAAAGATATGCGAGCTTTGCAGACTACGATAAACGAGCTTCGTCGTACGATTAACACTAATTCAGAAACGACTATCAACCTGTAATGAGCGGCTGTAGTGAACGGCTTAGAAGTGGCTATTGTACAATTATTGAACATCTACAAAGGTTTATCGAACGACTATGAACGGTTATAAAACGGTTACGAATGGTTATCGAACGATTATCAAACTACAAGGAGTGGCAGTGATCGAAGAGGAAACGGCCTCCAACGAAGCTACGAACAATTCAAGAACAGCTGCGAACGAGGCTACGGACACGTCAGGAACACGTCGGCTGCATACGAGGCGGCATACAACTCAGGAATGGCTAACGAGTCAAAAACGATTGCCAACGAGGCAAACAGGTCAGAAACGACTGTGAACGAGGCGACGGACTACTTAAAAGCGACTATCAACAGGATCAACCAAGGCAACAAACAGGTCAAGGACAGCAACAAACGGGACAAGAACGGCAGTGAATGGCAACGAACGGTAATGAACGGCAACGAACGGCTATCGAATGGCTACAAACAGCAATCGAACGGGACAGCAACGGCTAAGGAACGGTAACGAACGGTTATCGAACGGTTATTGAACGAGGTAGGTACGGCTAGGGAATGGTAATAAACGGTAATCGAACGGGTCAGCAACGGTAATGAACGGCAACGAACGACAACGAACGGCTATCGAACAGCTATCGAATGGTTATCGAACGGGCAGGTACGGCTAAGGAACGGTAACGAACGGCAATGGAACGGGTCAGCAACGGCTAAGGAACGATAACGAACGGCTATCGAACGGCTCAGAAACGGCTACGAACGGCTAAAGAGTGACAACGAATAATAAAACGCACGATGATACTCGGGGCACATATCATTTAGTCGAAGAATCGAAATAACGATTGGTCGACGATTGGGAATAACTGAGGAAGCGAAGAAACAACATAGTTTAGAAAAACGGTAGTTGGTGAATGAACTGCACGCACCGACGAGAAAATATTTCCCCCGAAAACACGTTATAGTGCGGGGATACGATGACCTGTGGCAAGCTGACATCGTCGAGATGCGTCCGTACTCTCGTTTTAACAGAGATTACAACTACGTACTCACAGTCATCGATCTGTTGAGCAAGCACGCGTGGGCCGTACCACTCAAGAGTAAAGGTGGAAGCGAGACAGCTGACGCTATCGCCGAAATAATTCGAGATAATAATAGATGTCCGAAAAACATACAGAACGATATGAAGAAAAAATTTTATAATGCCGACGTGCAACGGCTAATGCGGAAACACGACATCAATCACTATTTTACATATTCGGTATTGAAGGCATCGATCGTTGAGCGATTCAATCGCACGCTGAAAAACGACATGTGGAAGATGTTTACGTTAAACGGATCTTATAAGTGAATCAACGCGTTGCCGGGACTCGTATCGGATTACAACGCGCGCAAGCATCGAACGATCGGTATGCGACCCGTCGACGTTACCCCCGCGATCGCTGAAAGACTGGTTACTGTGTACAACCGTGTAAATATCGCGGGTCCGGCAAAATTCAAAGTAAGTGACTCGGTACGCGTTAGCAAGTACAAGACAGTTTTCGAGAAGGGTTACACGCCAAGTTGGACAACCGAGGTGTTTAAAATTATAAAAGTACAGCATACTAATCCCGTAAGTTATTTACTTGAGGATTATCGCAAAAAATCTATCGCTGGAGCGTTCTATGAGCACGAGTTGCATCGCGCGAATTATCCGGACGTGTATTTCATAGAGAAAGTACTGCGCAGGAGGGGTGACAAGGTTTACGTGAAATGGCTGGGATTTGAAAATGTTCACAACTCTTGGGTACATAAGGACAATGTGATTTAATTTATACAGTGTTTATTTTTCATTTTCAAGAAATGAAAATATACATAAAATATAAAAAAATGTTTATTAATATTTCTTTCAATAATACTATATATGTATTTATATTCTTAATATAATTGTGTAAGATATGCGTTACATAAAAATATATGAAATATAAATTTGTAAGATGTGTATTATATAAAACTATATGAAATATAAAAAAATCTTTACTAATATTTCTTTCAATATTATATTCTTTCAATATTTAATAGTATTTAATAGTATTTAATAGTATATAATACAAAAACACACATTTTACATTACATTTTACATTTTATAAAGTTATCCTATAATTCCCCCATGGTAGCGTATCGGTGGTTTCGGATACGATATATCGCTTGTCGTCGTACGGACTCAGACTCAGAGCAATTTTCGTCTCGCGGACGATATATACTTCGTGCAATTTAGATCTTATACAAGACTGTTGTCGCGTCATTTCGATCTCATCGTGCAAACACCGCGTGTAATCGTCGAATGTTATATTACGCGCTACGACATTACTTTTGACGCCTTTTGCCTTCTTCGTGTCTTTTTTTCCATTCACTCTGACCGCGTACATTTTTGCTCTAAGCCCGACGAATTCGGTCATTATCGCGCCATTATTATCATCCTTCATCAAGCCGGCACTTTTTTATTCACGAACAGTATATCATACGCATTGTCCGCAGCACAATTGCTCGTGTCGAACCTAGCGATATCATATTTCATGTTCTTGTACACATTGACGCATTCAACATAATATATTAAACTATCTGTGTCGGTGTACATGATCTTACATTTGTCGCGATACAGAGGAAACATGTACTTGTGGTGAAATTCATACAGACACTCTTTCGATATATCGAGTGCACATACCGACGTAGATTGATTTATAAAATTTAACCTCAAGTTTACGCAATTCTACAGCGATTAAATTTTCCGAAAAAATTCTTCGACTATGGAAATTTGGTTTGGCGATCATCGCTTCTGCGCCATATCGTCCGTCTCACTTTGTCAATAATTTTACATCGACACGATTACGCACATTTTCCATCGTTTTGCCAAATACCGCATTGTTCATTAATTTGTATAAATTTTTCTCGAAATCATTTTTCGCGAGTGTTCTAAATTGTGTATTTAATTCGATATAACTGCGAAGCCACGGAAATTGCGTAAATTGTAATACGTGATGTATTTTTGTTACATGAAGGCCGTGTCACGTACACTGCTGTAGATTATGATAGTGTATGTACGTAACGCTTCTTATCGTATAACGTTGCGAGGAGCTTGTCTTGCCGCTTGCCGGGCGGCTTGTCGGGTGTCGGGCAAAACGGTAGGTCAGTGTGCGTATCGTGAAGATGTTGCGGGTACTCTAAATCTATCTCGAGGATATTACCTGTAGGCGAATCTAACGCGATCGATATTACGTGAAAATTCAACACGACGTCGACCCATCGAAAATCGGCGTAAGGCAACGGTTGACACATTGCCCATTCGTATAAATTATTAACGTCAAAATACATCAAGTACGACGATGGTTTTGATGGATCGTACGATTCTTGCATGTACTTGTTATTAGCGCGCGCGTATCAATGTTGGGACATTGGCTCAGACCACCGCGTATATCGCGTTCGATAAACATGACCATATCGATATCTGTAAGTAACTCGAACATAATCTTCGTATGCTTTAACATGGGCGTCCCACGTGTATCCGGGGAGAGTATAATAATACGCGGGGTCGAGTCCGTAACTTTTGATGCAATTATCGCGAAAGTTTTCGAAAATATCGGCTAATAACAAAACGTCGGTTTTGAGATACATGTCGCTACATTCGCCTAACGTTCGAATGGAGAATTGCGTCCAGATGTTCTCGGCGTGCGTGTAATCGCTCTCGTATATAGTTTTACCGGTCAAAGAACTGTAAAACGATTTGCGCGGTGGTAAACACGTATCTTGCAACCTATCTACCGAGTCGACGTATTCGTACGGAAAGGCGCCTTTCCATGTTAATAAACTGAAATTTACTGCAGATAAATTTTGAAATTCCGATTTTAAAATTTTGAGTTTGTCTTTGTCTAGATAAGATGTCAATTTGTCGAGACTCGATGTAAGAAATTTGTACGAATCGATGAAGCGTAATTTTACATAATTTTTCCAATTGCCTTCCTTAAGGTTAACATTTTTCATAAACAAAATATATTTTTCCTTGGTTATCGGAAGTAAATCGACTCTTCCTTCGAACGCCGTAGCTATATCCTCGATAATGAAATGCGCGTCGTAATCTGATAAATTATGGAAGACTATGGGAATACAAAAATATTCTTTGTAATTTAAATTGCAATTTGAATGCGCGGGACCTCTGTACCGTCCGGTCAAATGACAATAATCACATACGCGTGTATCGTCTTCTTGCGTAAACGGTGTTTCGCATATATGACAATGTGTCGCGTTATTAAATTTTTTCCACTCTTCGGACGTCAAATCTATCATTGAGACATTGGTCGTTAAAATAGTCTTTACACGAATCGCTAAATTTTTAAGTTCTTCGAGGAACCACGAAATGCAATCGGCGCTACGGCGGAAATTATAAACTGATAAGGAATCGTTTTACGAACAATATACATAGTAAGCGATACTAAATACCCAATGATGCTGGTACGCGTTCTTTTCTTCCTCCTCCTCCATCTTGGTCGAAATGCATTCCAAATCGGTGTATACGATGAATGGAAGCCGCTCTTTCCTGTTGTAGTTGTTGAACTCGAGCCACTTGTCCTTATCGCTCGGCAACCGGATAGCGCAGTCGTTTATCTCCCCGCAGTCAACAGCATGTAACTGTAACTTGTCTTCTGAACCGAAATAGTGCAAGCATCTGTAAAAGAAATTTTTTTTAAATTAAAAATTTATGCAATGCATTATATTTTATAATTATATAAATTATATAAATTATACGTACCAATCACAGATATATTTTTGATTCTTGTGTTTGCTCAGTTGCGTGCTCACGAGTCGCGACAGATTCTTGATTCAAGAAAAATGCCCGACATTGGTGCCGTCTTCCACGTATAGCAGATTCACATGCTTATCTCGCTTCTGCTCCAAAAGACATCGGGACAATGCTGTTCTCTTTCTCGATGTTGTACACATTGATCGAGATATTGTTTGCGAGTTCAAATTTTTTAATTTGATTTAAAGTCACTGGAAATTCAATGTCCCGGCGATTCAGCACTGTCGCGTAATGTGGGTATGATGATTCCCGTTCCGCGTTCCTTTCTGCGGGATATAGAGCGGCGACCACTGCCCACGCGAAACACGCATTGTCTTTCGATTGCACGTTAATCACCGCTCTCTTCGTCGCAATCTCTCGCGGCAATTTAATGTGACATCCCGCGCGCATAGGATTATACTTATTTATATTCACAGTCAAATTCTGTATTCGCGACAGTGCCACATCGTGTTCCTGAAATTCCTCCAACGATGCTAAGGTTGGCTCGGTAACGCGGTGCTCGTATCACTCGCGTAAATAGAATGTGCGAAAGAGTTCATAATTTCTCGTATTTATATTTTTATTTGCACGCTTATCACCCGACGCAAATTCACCGTTGAATATAGTATTCACTTTTACACTGTTGTGTTTTTTTATAACGTCTTGCACTTGCTCGAGCACGATGTCTTTGGCATTCTCGAGAAATTAACGAGATTCGATATAGTTTGCGTTAATCACAGCACCGATCAAAATACGGTTATCGAACGCGGTATCGATCTCTCGCCAGACGAGTCTTTCCGCGTTATTGTCGCCACTGTAATCATCACCACTGGGTATAAACCGTCTCTACAATCTTTGCACCTTCGAGTCGCGCGATTTTAGCCACCAGAGATTGTCTACTTCCGATCGAGAGTCGCGGACGCTTGAAACGACAGCGTTCTTCGAGCTCTTTGATCAATTCCTCGCAACGCTGCAGCCATGCAAAATACTCGCCCAAGGTGGCAATTTGGTGAGATCGCTCCACCAGATCAGTCGGCTCGATGTTTTCCATTTTCCTGTCTTTTTCATACTTTTAAAGCACTACGTCACAGTTTTCTACGGAGCATTTGCACGTGACTTTTGCACAAGATAAACAATACCGTTCGTTATCTTGAACGTAAGAGTGCATAAACATTTATAACGTTGAAAGCATTAGTCTAAGACACTTCGATGAGCACAATGCAAAACTTTCACATCATCATCGGCACAATTTTTTCGGACATTTCCTATGTGTCTAGGATATTTCCAACTCATATACTGCGAAGGACACAAATTGTTCAATATCACCATTCTACACATTTTCCAATGTCTATACAAATATTAATGCATAGAGCTGTTCCGAAACACTGGATCTTCCGTAGAATTCTCCATGCATAGTCATAATAGTTTTTATAGCCAAATTCTTCTTCTTCTTCTTTATCTTCTTCGTCTTCTTTCATGCACTCATCGAACATCCGTCTGTATATTTTCTCTCTCATGGGGTAAGGCCAGTTACAAGGAGGTTCAGTGAGGACACGGACCTTTCGTCCTACGACGTGATTACTAGTTTGCGATACGCGTAAACCGAGCTCGCGATCACGTAGAAAATGCATCGGTGATATTCGTTGCACATTCATAAAATTGTTTTTGCCCTCCAGAACATCGACGATATCCTCTTTATAACAATCATAATATTCAGACAAAATGCTCAGCGTGTACAGTATAATTATAATAATCATCATTATAACGGAAGATGATAAAATTAATGTTTTTCTCACGTTACTCGCACACTTTATTCAGTCTTATTCAATGTTTTTTTTTCACAGTGTGCAAATTGGGCACATATTACATGGAAATATTAAATACAACGGATCTTTGCAATTTGAACAGTATCGTCCATCCGTTGCATCGAGTGTCTCAATTATATGTTTTCTAATAGCGTACATCATTTGATTATCTACACCTTGCAACGCAATCATACACGAAGGACATACGGCTAAAGCATTACCCGTGGAATAATAAAAATATATTGTACAAAATTTTGTACGTCCGTTTAGAGCATTAATTTCTGCAACAGACACTATTTTTTCTTTGAATTCCGTGGAGTTTTCACTGCAATCACTAATGCAATTACTGTCAGTCGACAACGTTTGATCTTCGTCTACTTCCATCTTTATACATAATCGCGCAAAAATCTTTTTAACAGAACACCGCTATACTTTTACAACCGATGTGTCAATGAGCGTTCAAATCACATACTATGATTTGATGCGCTTCAATCCTTCTTATATATGAAGGAGTAAACAAAAGCGCAAAGCAGTCGAACATCGGCGCTGATACGTCGCAATTCTTCCTAGAAAAATATGGAAGTTGATGATTTTGCAACGCCATTTGTTTATATTATTTATAAATTCACGCGACGCGTAATTCAATGAGAGAGAGATAAGAATACGTCGAACGGAAAAAAAATTTAGAATTACTTATATTGGGGATGAGGGGTCTACCGCGAAAGCGCAAAGCAGCCGAACATCGGCGCTGATATATGAGCGGCGGAAGCAAGAGTACAAAGTAGCCGAACGGCGCTAATACGTTGCAATTCTTCCTAGAAAAAAAATGTGGAAGTAGATTTTGCAACGTCATTTGTTTATATTGTTTATAAATTCACGCGACGAGTAATTCAATGAAAGAGATAAGAATACGTCGAACAGAAAAAAATCTAGAAATACTTATATTGGAGATGAGGAGTGTACCGCAAAAGCGCAAAGCAGCCGAACATCGGCGCTGATATATGAGCGGAGGAACCAAGGGTACAAAGCAACCGAATGGCGCTGATACGTTGCATTCTTCCTAGGAAAAACATGGAAGATGATTCTGAAATACCATTTGTTTATATTGTTTATCAACCGAGCATGTAATATAATATTGCTTATACTTGCGATAAATGTATGGGATCACATATACTTTTGTCTTACGACGCATTTTTTGATATGGTGATAATGCCACATCTCTACTATACAATCTCGTACCTTGTTGCCTTGTCATAAAGAGTTTAGCAGTGCGCGAGTCGAGAGATATCTATCAAAAAGTGAAGAAGAAGTGAATCCAAATATTTTTTTTCGTTGTTCTTCTGTGTTTCGTATAGAGTTGCCAGATGCGAAATGAATGTTACATTTTTTACATGACGGCTGAAAAATAGGTTGTTAGAGAATTGTAGTTAAATTTTTAATTAATTAGTAATTTTCGCATAAAAAAATTTTTAATTAATTAGTGACTCTCGAACATATTTGGGGGCGGTGCCCTTGGACACAGTACAATTGGACACGTTGCAAATGGACACGGTTCATTTGGACACGAAAAAAATGCGCGCTGTTCACTTGGATACAATTCATTTGGACACCGTTCATTTGGACACCGTTCAGTTGGACACAGAAAAATGCAACCTGTTCAGTTGGATGCAGGAATAAGCAACCTGTTCAGTTGGACACAGAAAGATGCAACCTGTTCAGTTGGACACAGGAATAAGCAACCTGTTCAGTCGGACACAGAAAAATGCGACCTGTTCAGTTGGACACAGAAAGATGCAACCTGTTCAGTTGGACACAGTTTTTTTGCGCACAGTTTTTTGCGCACAGTTCTTTTGTGTACATTACTTTTGCCCACATGTTCAATTGCGCACATATATTTTTCCATGCAAAGGGAGGTTTCACATGGGTTTGCAACGGAGTGGAGGCGGGGGGTGGGGGCGGGTGCAGTCTGTGCGTGTACTTTGCAACGCAAACTGGGATTTCACATGAGTTTATAAAACTGTGGGCAAAAGAACTGTGCACAAGAGAATTGTGTCCTACTGAACAGGTTGCATCCTTCTGTGTCCAACTGAACAGGTTGCTTATTCCTGTGTCCAACTAAACAGGTCGTATCTTTCTGTGTCCAACTGAATAGGTCGCATCTTTCTGTGTCCAATTGAATAGGTTACATTTTTCTGTGTCCAACTGAACAGGTTGCTTATTCCTGTGTCCAACTGAACAGGTTGCATTTTTCTGTCCAACTGAACAGGTCGCATCTTTCTGTGTCCAACTGAACAGGTTGTTTATTTTTGTGTCCAACTAAACAGGATGCTTATTCCTGTGTCCTACTGAACATGTTGCATCTTTCTGCGTCCAAC
This sequence comes from Camponotus floridanus, assembly GCF_003227725.1. NCBI lineage: Eukaryota > Metazoa > Arthropoda > Insecta > Hymenoptera > Formicidae > Camponotus > Camponotus floridanus. Next base: position 87,871 of record NW_020229428.1, on the reverse strand, counting down.
TGAACGAGTTGCATCTTTCTGTGTCTAACTGAACAGGTTGCATCTTTCTGTGTCCAACTAAACAGGATGCTTATTCCTGTGTCCAACTGAACAGGTTGTATCTTTCTGTGTCCAACTAAACGGTGTCCAAATAAATGGTCTCCAAATGAACTGTGTTCAAGCGCACATTTTTTTCGTGTTGAAATAAACGTTGTCCAAATGAACGGTGTCCAAAATTTCGTGTCCATTTGAAACGTGTCCATTTGCAACATGTCCAATTGTACTGTGTCCAATTGAATGCCACTCAACTTATTTAGGGGTAAAAAAGCAAAAGTTTTTGTGAAAAAATATAATCATAATAATTATTGAACAAAGTATTATAGTACATACAATTTGTACTGTCTAAATAAAAATCAATGTTGGATAAGAACTATAGGTAAATCAACTACATAATTTTTTAAAAAATGTAACTGTATAATTTAGACAATGTTTAAGTAAGATAACATACTTAAATAAAAATAAACAACTTCAAAATTCAATTACATAAACTACACTCACCCGCAAAAAAAACGGGTAACCAAATTTTAGCAAAATTTTTTAACATCTTTCAATGGCGACAACTCATCGAAAAATCATCGTATTCCGATGAAACAAAGCTTAAATTAAAGCTTGAACATTTCTCTTGAAATTCAAATAAACAACAATTGAATTACAATAAAATTTACAAAATAGCAGACATTGAAAGTAGACATGGAAAAAGGAAGAAAAAAAATTTTTTTTAAATTATATTGCATAGCTCAGAAGAGTTGGCTGTCCAAGATATCAAAACGTATGCGTTTTAAAGCTCATTCATTTCCAAACAAATCCATATTTTAAAAACTTTTCTACGATTTTTTTTGAAAAAGTTATAGCGTTTTGAACAAAATGTTACAAAATGAATAACATTTTTTGTAAAATCTGCATTTGCGTGCGAGTACATATGCATGCATGTGCCCTGCTCTTGGCGTTACCCTGGATCAACGGCGTGGACGTGGCAGGAATCTGATCCTGTGTGTGTGTGTGTATGTGTGTGTGTGTGTGTGTGTGTCACAGCAGAGATAAGGACCCCACGGTTCGTCACTTCCGCAGTATTTCATGACTCCAAACCCTCTCTGCTGTGTGTGTGTGTGTGTGTGTGTGTGTGTGTGTGTGTGTTCAGTAATGCGTATTGCCTCCTCTCACATTTAATAATTCTTGTATGCGTTGGGGCATACTGTTAATTAAATTTCTGATTTCTTCCTGTTTCAAATTGTTCTATTCCTCTTGCAAAACGTTACGGAGTGCTGCTAACGTTTGAGCATTATGTTTTTGAACTCTGCGTTTCAGTATGTCCCATAAATGCTCTATAGGATTCATATCCGGACTTATAGCAGGCCACACCATTCGTTCAATGTTTATTTCGTTAAGAAAATTAGTCACTACTCGTGCAACGTGTGGTCTCGCGTTATCCTGCATTAATAAAAAGTTTTCTCCAATAAATTCCTTGTAAGGTACGATGTACGGAATGATGATATCTTCAATATAAATATAGGAATCCATATTACGCTCAAAAAAGTGAAGATCTGTGTGAGCATCTGCTGATATTCCGGCCCAAACCATAATGGATCCACTATAAAAATTCTCTCTTGCTTTCACGGTGCATGGAGCAAATCGTTCTCCAGGCCGACGATATACTCGATGACGTCCGTCGGGCACTTTTAAACAAAATCTTGATTCGTCCGTGAATAACACACGACTCCAATCATGCATATCCCAGTTTTGATGTTCTATCGCGAAATTTAATCGAGCTTCGCGATGCCCACGTTTTAAAGCTGGCACTAAAACTGGTCTTCGACATTGAATGTTTTCCTCCGCAAGTCCTCGCCGAATAGTGTCGTCGCTCACCTCCACTTCAAATTGTTGCAAATTGTTTTTTATTTCTATCGACGTTATACGCCGGTTTCTTAATGCTGACACAACAATATATTGGTCATCTTGTGCCGTGGTACATCTTGGACGACCAGATCCAGGTCTTCGATTATAACCACCAGTTTCCGCGTATCTGTTGTAAACTCGTTGTATAGTTGTAAGAGGAACGTTTAAAAAATTTACAACATAACGTTGACTCCTTCCATCATTAATCAGCGCTACAACCTGTGCGACTGTTGCAGAATCTAACATTGTTGCGAAAATGAATATTCTCGAGGAATAAAAACAATACAGATTCTCTGAACTTTTTTATGGAGTGAACATCTCTCATCGAGCGTATCTCATCGATATTCACTCCGTAGAAAAGTTCAGAGAATCTGTATTGTTTTTATTCCTCGAAAATATTCATTTTCGCAACAATGTTAGATTCTGCAACAGTCGCACAGGTTGTAGCGCTGATTAATGATGGAAGGAGTCAACGTTATGTTGTAAATTTTTTAAACGTTCCTCTTACAACTATACAACGAGTTTACAACAGATACGCGGAAACTGGTGGTTATAATCGAAGACCTGGATCTGGTCGTCCAAGATGTACCACGGCACAAGATGACCAATATATTGTTGTGTCAGCATTAAGAAACCGGCGTATAACGTCGATAGAAATAAAAAACAATTTGCAACAATTTGAAGTGGAGGTGAGCGACGACACTATTCGGCGAAGACTTGCGGAGGAAAACATTCAATGTCGAAGACCAGTTTTAGTGCCAGCTTTAAAACGTGGGCATCGCGAAGCTCGATTAAATTTCGCGATAGAACATCAAAACTGGCATATGCATGATTGGAGTCGTGTGTTATTCACGGACGAATCAAGATTTTGTTTAAAAGTGCCCGACGGACGTCATCGAGTATATCGTCGGCCTGGAGAACGATTTGCTCCATGCACCGTGAAAGCAAGAGAGAATTTTTATAGTGGATCCATTATGGTTTGGGCCGGAATATCAGCAGATGCTCACACAGATCTTCACTTTTTTGAGCGTAATATGGATTCCTATATTTATATTGAAGATATCATCATTCCGTACATCGTACCTTACAAGGAATTTATTGGAGAAAACTTTTTATTAATGCAGGATAACGCGAGACCACACGTTGCACGAGTAGTGACTAATTTTCTTAACGAAATAAACATTGAACGAATGGTGTGGCCTGCTATAAGTCCGGATATGAATCCTATAGAGCATTTATGGGACATACTGAAACGCAGAGTTCAAAAACATAATGCTCAAACGTTAGCAGCACTCCGTAACGCTTTGCAAGAGGAATGGAACAATTTGAAACAGGAAGAAATCAGAAATTTAATTAACAGTATGCCCCAACGCATACAAGAATTATTAAATGTGAGAGGAGGCAATACGCATTACTGAACACACACACACACACACACACACAGCAGAGAGGGTTTGGAGTCATAAAATACTGCGGAAGTGACGAACCGTGGGGTCCTTATCTCTGCTGTGACACACACACACACACACACACACACACACGGGATCAGATTCCTGCCACGTCCACGCCGTTGATCCAGGGTAACGCCAAGAGCAGGGCACATGCATGCATATGTACTCGCACGCAAATGCAGAATTTACAAAAAATGTTATTCATTTTGTAACATTTTGTTCAAAACGCTACAACTTTTTCAAAAAAAATCGTAGAAAAGTTTTTAAAATATGGATTTGTTTGGAAATGAATGAGCTTTAAAACGCATACGTTTTGATATCAATCAGCCAACTCTTCTGAGCTATGCAATATAATTTAAAAAAAATTTTTTTTCTTCATTTTTCCATGTCTACTTTCAATGTCTGCTATTTTGTAAATTTTATTGTAATTCAATTGTTGTTTATTTGAGTTTCAAGAGAAATGTTCAAGTTTTAATTTAAGCTTTGTTTCATCTGAATACGATGATTTTTCAATGAGTTGTCGCCATTGAAAGATGTTAAAAAATTTTGCTAAAATTTGGTTGCCCGTTTTTTTTGCGGGTGAGTGTATTAAAAAACTTATCTATCATACTCGTTATCGATCATGGCAGAAAAAACAACCTCGTTTAAATAATACTACTACACTATCACTTACTGATGTAATTGAATATTATATTGGTCCTATGGATGTGTATTGTATTCATTGTAATGCAAAATACTTTGCAACTGAAAAAGTTTCTAATAGAGGATATTCATTTCATGATTGTTGTAATCATGGTGCAGTATGTGTGCAACCATTGCCTGAATTTCATCAATTCATTCGTAGTTTATTTGATGATAGTCACATAAAATCTAATAATTTTTTTCAAAATATTCATAGTTATAACAATTCATTTTCATTTGCCTCATTTAATGCTAATTTAATTAACTTTCAAAGTAGACGACCTGGTCCATATTGTTTTAAAATACAAGGACAGATTTATTATCAAATTAATAAAGCATTATATGCTGCACAAAACAAAAGTCCTACTTTTTATCGTAGATTCAAATGAAGCAATAAATCATCGTCTTAATCAAAATTCATACATAGATTTTGAAATTGTACAAAACCTTGAACAAATAATGCGGGAATTTAATGTATTTGCTCAATCTTATCAAATGATGAGTTAAGAATTAGAAAAGCAACGACGTTTAGAAATTGAATCTGGTGAATTATTACCGGAGTTACAATTAATATTTACTTCAAGACCAGATATGGATCGACATTGATATAATATTCAAAGAACCAATGAAGTTGCTGCTGTAATATCTACAACAGCTGATGGAGAAATTCCAGAATCATATGTTACAATACGTAATAAAAATACTAAAATTTTACAAAAAGTTAGTATTATGGATCCAAATGTAGAATCATGGATATATCCATTATTTTATCCATATGGTACTCAAGGATGGCATCGTGACTTAAAAAATTAAATAGTGATAGACGAATAACTAGAGGACAGTATATTTAATATCGTATAGCTATTCGTGATGAATTTAATGTTTTTTTATCAGGACGTCGCTTATTTCAACAGTGGCTCGTAGATAGCTATGTAAAAATGAAAAAAGATAGAATTGATTATTGTAAAAATCATCAAAATGAATTACATAGTGAAATCAAGGTTTAAGAGATTATTTACAAACTACGACTAATAATATAAATGAGCGTATTGGGAAAATGGTTGTACTTCCTTCCACATTTATTGGCCATTTATCGCCACGCAATATTATTTACAATTTAATAAATAAAATCATTACAAAATTATCAAGATGCAATGGCAATAGTTAGTAAATTTGGTAAACCAGATCTTTTCATTACTATGACTTTTAATCCAAAATGGCGTGAAATTGAAGAAAATCTTTTACCTGGTTAACAAGCTTCGAATAGACCTGATATTTGTGCTCGTGTTTTTAATATAAAAAAAGATTATTTAATTGATTTAATCGTTAAACAAAAATTTTTTTGTGAAGTAGCAGCATTTGTATACGTTATTAAATTTCAAAAACGCGGTTTGCCACATGTTCATATGTTAATTACTTTAAAATACAATTATAAAATCACAACTTCGCAAATTGTATATAAATTGTATGATAAATATATTTCTGCTGAAATTTCTGATTCATGTGAGAATCGTATTCTACATGATGTAATTATGAAACATATAATTCATGGACCTTGTAGTGATTGGTGTTTGGTAGATGGACGTTGTTCAAAACATTATTTGAAACCTTTTCTCGAAGAAATTAAAATGGATGAAGATGTTTATCCTTATTATCGCCGACGAAATAATGGAACAAATTTTGAACATCCTGGTGGATATGTAGTTGATAATCGTTATGTTGTTCCATATTGTTCTACTTTATCAATTATATTTAATAGTCATGTAAATGTTGAAGTAGTTTCAAGTATTAAATCAGTTAAATATCTATATAAATATATTTATAAAGGACATAATGTTGCTAGTAAGATAACAGGGTCGGTTCTAACCCAGGTCCTCTCAGGAAGGTGAGGTGCGAGGGGATCTCAATGGAGCGGGGATATGACGTCACGCGGGATTTCGGTGGCGCGGGGGTTGCGGGGGCACGTGTTGGATGTTTTATGACAAGCATCAACAAAAAAAGAACGGTATTCTTTTGAAGAGGATTTTGGGCCTAACCAAAATCATTTTCCCCTTTTTTTATTTGTATTGTAGGACTTTATTGTTCCCCTCAGGGTTATCTCTTACATATCTCTTACATATCTCTTACATATATTATATACATAACCTTACTCTAACTTAACCTAACTTAATCTAAACTAAAACTAATCTGAAAATTATTTTAACCTGGCAGGGAGTTACCTCCCTACCAGTACCCGCCGCACATATACACCGCCTCATGGACTTCCGCTTCCTCTTACCTTCTTTCTCATCTCTGTATCCCTCTATCCCCTCCCTTTCGCCCCTCTATCATCTCTCTCCCCCCTCTCCTTCTCTCTTTCTTTCGTTCTCGCCCTCCTCACTTTCTTTTTCTTTTTCATCCTCCTCCTTCCTCCCCCTCCCTCTTTCCACTCCTTACAATTCTCCCATACATATTCCCATGTCTCCACCTCTCCTCCGCATAACTTGCACAGTTTTCTCCTCCTCTTCCCAATACCTTCTTTCCTCTACTTCGTTCCCCATCCTAAACCTTGCCACCCTCACCCATCTGCTCTCTCCCCATCCCTTTTTCAGGTACTCCGGAATACCCTCCCCTTTCACCTCCTTGTATCACCTATTATATTTCGATTCTTTTATCTTTATCCACCTTTTCTCTCTTTGTCTTTTCCTCTCCTCTCTTTCCATTATGTCATACCATCCTTCTCCCTCCATCCTCTTTCTCTCTACCTCTGTCAAACTCAACCCCCTCCTCTCGAAAAATTCCTCCCTCTCCCATCCCGCAAGTGCCTTTCCTCTTCCCGTTCTTTCTCTCATCTTCTCCCAGCATCTTCTCGCTATATCGCTTCCTTTTCCTCCCCTTAGTCTATCTTCAAATTCCCAAGCTCTCCTTGCCGCCCTGACCCTTAATTTATCCCTTTGTAATTCCTCCCTTACTAGGTACCAAGGAGTTCCTCCCTCTACACCCAGCACCTACCTCAAGTATTTCTCTTCCAACTTTTCCAATTCTTCCCTCTCCTTCCACCCCCATATCTCCACCCCATATCCCATTACCATCCAAATCAGCCTATCGAACAACAATCTCCTTCCCCAGTCCCTCCCAAATCTCCTCTTCCCTATTCCCCATATCTGTCCCATGATCGCTGACGCCTTCCTCTTTCTATCTCTAATCTGCGCCTCTTGCCCTCCATTCTTTTGTAATACATATCCCAGATACTTATACTCCTTTACCTCTTTTATTCTTTTTCCTTTCCACCTCCAGTCTTTTTTAACTTCCCTTCCTCCTCCTCTTCTAAACCTCACTATTTTCCCTGTATTCAGATCCATTCTTTTCCTATCCAAAAAATCCTCCAATCTCCCCATCATACTCTTCATTTCTTCCTCATTTTCCGCCAATAGTACCATATCATCCGCATACGAGAGCGTGTATATCCTCCCTTTCCCCAACTTAACTCCCCCCCACTTTATCTTTCCCATCTCTTCCATCCTCCTCTATATCTGCCAATAACATGTTAAACAAAATCGGGCTCAGCGAATATCTCTGCCTCACTCCCCTTGCCGTCCAAAAACTCTCTCCCACCTCCTTCCCTACTCTCACCCTACTCCTCGTCTCTCTGACCACCTATTCTGCCCTTACCGTCAATCCCTCCCTAATTCCCCGCTCTCTCATTACCCCTATCAACACCTCCCTATCCACCGAATCAAATGCCGCTTTCATATTCACAAACAAGCGACTAGCTTCCCCCCTTTCTGTCCTAACTGCCTGTTCACCAAAAAATTCAGCGTATAAATGTTGTCCACCGTCCTCATCCCTTTCCTAAACCCTGTCTGGTTATGTGGTATCAACTCTTTCCCTTCTATCTCCTCCCTTATCCTCTCCGCCAGTACTGCAGCATACAGCTTATACACTGACGACATCAGTGTCACTCTTCTGTATTCTTCCACTCTCTCTCCTTCACCTTTTTTAACAATCGGTTTATTACCCCTCGGTACTATTACCCCTTCCTTCCATTCTTTCGGCCATCCCTCTCCCCTCCATATCCCATTACAAAATTCTCTTATCCAATCCTCTAACTCCACCCCCTCATATTTCCATACCTCCCCTGGTATCCCGTCTAGTCCCACCGCCTTCCCTTCAACTTCCTAATTACTTTTCTAAATTCCACTCTTCCTATTTCGTCTTTCTCTTCTCTCCCCTCTACTCCTCCTCCTCCTTTTACCATCCTAACCTCTACTCCTCCCAACTATCTCGTAAAATACTCCTTCCACTCTTCCATCTCAATATCCTCATTCATCCTTTTCCCTCCTTTCCTTTCCCTATTCACTATTTTCCACATCTCTTGCTTCCTTCTCACTTCTTTTATTTTCCTTTCCCATTCCTCATTCCATTCTCTCTTCTTTTTCTCACATATCTCCCTATACTCCTTCTTCCTCCTTCTGTACTCCTCTTCCCCCTCCCCTCTCTTCCTCCATTCTCTTAGTTTCGTTCTAACTTTCCCTTTCACCTCTTTGCACTCTCCATCCCCTACCTTTCTCCTATTTCCCTCATCTCTCTAACTCTCCACATCCTCTAACGTCTCTTTAATCCTTTTCTCCATCTCCCTCCATTGTTCCTCCAAACTACAATTCCCTATTTCTATTTTTACTCAGCCTAATGCTTAAACTCTTTCCTACCTTCCACGTCTCAAACTCCCCTCCATTCCCTCTTTTCCTTCCTCTTTCTTATCTTCCTGTCTCTTCTATCCTCAATCCATACCTCTACGGAATGATGGTCTGAATCTACCCTATCACCTATCCTCATACTCTGTATCCTTTCTCTTACCTCCAGATCCCCTATCACATAGTCTATCACTGTATTCCCTTTCCCCCCTGTGAACGAGTACTCACCTTCCTCGTCCCCTCTTGTACATCCATTTAGTATGCCCCAACCATTCTCTTCCACAAACTTAATCAACTTTTTCCCTTCCCCGTTAATTCTCGTATCCTTCGACCTTCTTATTCTTATCCCACCTTCTTCTCCCTCATATCCTCCCCCCTCTTTCCCTGTTCTTGCATTAAAATGCCCCCCTATTAATATTATTTCCTTCTCCCTTTTGTCTACCCATTTTTCCAAGCTTTTTCTTGTTACATCTACACCCTTGCTCACATACACTCCAATTATCTTCCATTTCTCAGACTCTCTTTTTACCTTCCCCACTACCACACTCTCGTCCTCCACATTGATTTCCTTCCCTTTTTCTATCAAATCCCTTCTTATACTCATTAACATCCCCCCTATCGCTCTTCCCCTCTTCCCAATCCTTGTTGTCCCTTGCATTCCCCATTTATAACCCTCAGGTAGCTTTCTCCTTATTTTACTCTAACCCTTCTCCTCTACCCATGTTTCTATTAACATCATGACATCCCATTCTTTCAATCTCTTCCAGAAATCCTTGTTCTTATTCCCCAGTCTCGCTACATTCCAAAAGGCTACCTTCCACTCCTTGCTTCCCTTCCCCTTTTCCTTCCCTCCCTCTCTTTCCACATCCACCTCCCTCTCTATCTTCTTTCTTCCTTGCTCTCCCCATTGACTTCCCCCCTTCCTTCTCCCGGATCTTTCCTCTCCCATCCACCAATACCTCCTCTATCTCATCCCATCTCCACCATTGCTCTATTCTAATAACCCCATATCCCACCCATATTCTTCTTCTTTTTCCCATTTCCTTCCTTGCTATCTCCTCCAACCTCCAGCTCATTTTCCTCTCCTTCCACGTCCAATCCTCTAAAATTTTCTCCTTTCTCCTTCTTAAATTCTTCTTCATCTCCATAACTTTTCTTTTTTGTGCTTCATTTCCTAGTCTTATCATAGTTATATCTCCATACCAGTTCCTTCCCCTTGACCTTGTCCCGTCCCAATCTTTTTACATCCTCTATCTCTGTCCTCACTTCTATCCTCTCAAATATTTCTTCCACCGTCTCCCTTCTTTTCCCTCCCTTCACCTCTAACCCTCTTAACCCTCTTATTAATATGTTCCTATCCTCTCTCTCCTTTAATTCCATCTTCCTCTCAATGTCCTTTACCCTTTCATATATTTTTTCTCCTCCCTTATCCTCCCTTATCCCCTCTCACCCCCTTTCCACCCTTTTCCTCCTTCTCCAGCTTTTTGACCCTCTTCTCCAACTCCTTAATGATTTCCATCATCTCTATTCTCTCCTCCTTCCATCTCACAACCTGCTCCTTCATATCTCTTCTCATCCCCTCCATCTCCTCCCTCAACCCTCTACTCTGTTCTTTAATCACCTCCATCACTCTCTCCATGGTTTTCTTAACCTCATTTCTCCATCCCTTCAATATCTCTTCCATCTCCCCTCTCCACCATTTTAACATCTCCTCCCTTTCCTCCTTTATATCTGCCTCTGACGATCTCGCTGTTTTCCTACACTTCCTAAAAATATCATCTTCTTCTTTCTCCCTACTTATTCTACCCTCCCTTTTCCTTTTCATCAAATCCTCCAAATTCCCTGCACTAGCACATCTATCTCTTCCGTCTCCCCCACTTTTTCCTATCTCTATCGCCTTTCTAGTATCCATCCTGTTTTCTATGCTTTTCTTCCTATCTATCGACTTACCTATCTATGTCCTATATACTCCTCGTTCACCTCTCTTGCTATACCGGTATCTATCTACTTCGTAGTCCATACCTATCAGTTCGCATTCTCGCCTCTTTATCTATCTCCTTTCTCCTTTTTCCTTATCCCTTCGCTAACCTTTTGCTTTTATTTCCTTCACACACTCCACTCTTACTCTCTCAAACTTCCTCACCTTCTTCACCTCTCAATATACCACCAAAAAACCGGTCTTATCTCACCACACTCAAAAGACACGTGTACTATCTACAGTACCGGAAACGGAAATTCCCCCTTTTTTTATTATTTTATTTTTAAGAAAATTATTTTTAAGAAAAAAATTTAACAGCGTCGATGTTCAACTGCTTTGCTCCCTTGCCGCGCGTGTGAGAAAGAACAATGATAGTGCGAAAAGAACGCATACGAGAGAGAGAACGATACTTATAACAACGAGACTTAAAATTAATGCAAGAGCGCACAAAGGATTGGAGCGCAAGGGAAAGGCGTGTAAATAATTGCATTTTTTGTTACAATTAAAAATATATAGTATAATTTATTTAAATGTGTGAGTTTAATAAAAAAGTATCCAATATAAAAGTATATAAAAATATCCAATATGGAGGTCGCAGGGAGATAGAGGGGACCGCTCCTGAAACAGAAGAAAACATATACATTTCATTAGTTTAAATTATTTAATAATTTATTTTAAGATATTTTTGATATATAATAAATTAAAAGATACTTACAATGTTATCCATGACTCATCTATTTTAATGTTTGCAAAGAGGGCACATGTCGCACGACATTATTTGATGCAAAGATTTCCTGCACTCTTTGCAGGACATATTGGTCAAATGTTGATAATATATACATTGATGTATCCGAACATAAGTAGCTTCTACGAATAGAAACGATAGTCTGAGAAAGCATTCGACGCAATGTTTCGATCCATTTTCCTCATAATAGCATGATATACAACATATTTTTATTGCTTCGTTTAATGTTAATATTTAGGGTAAGTCTAAATGCCGTTGTTTCTTTTGCAATAATTCATCACCATCGTCACTATCGTCACTATCGTAGTCACTGTCTGTCAAGGGTTCTATTTCTATATCAGACCCATCCTCGTCTGATAATTCATGGAGATCACTAATATCCATCTCTCTCTCCTCTCTCTCTTCTCTCTCTATCTCCATCCTCTCAGCCACAACTGGATCCATATCGTAATCATCATCGATGAAAATTACGTTTTCTTCAGCCATTGCACAAGATTACCGAAACAAAAGAGCAACGAAAGAAATGATACTCTAGTGCAGCAGACTCCTTTTTATATATTTTTAACATAAATAATATATAGCGGTATTCCTTGGAAGAGGATTGCATCTTAGGACCCAACCTTTTTTTCTTTTCTTTTTTCTTTTCTTTTTTTGTTTCTTTTTTCTTTCTTTTTTTTACCGATGTTCATACTCTTTCTGCGTTGTACCTTCGCTTCCCACATTCAAAAGATGAGAAAGGATTGAACGAAATATATATAAGGAGAAGAAGGAGGATTGAAACATATCAAATCATAGTACGAAGGCGTGGGGGACGCTTGGGGACGTGTTGGATGTTTTTTATCACAAGTATAAAATAAAAGTATAATATTACATAAGCCGATGTCCGACTGGTAAATAGCGGTATTTGAAGAGGATTGGATATTAGGGCCGATTCAAAATTATTTTTCATATTTTTCTTGGAAGAATTGCAACGTATTAGCCGATGTTTGACTGCTTTGTGCCCTTGCCGCGTGTGTGAGAGAGAACGAATTTTTTCTGAGATGTAAATAAAAAATGATTATTACGATACACCATACTTATTTATTTTACAAGACAAAGATAAAAAGATTTAGACGAAATACAGGGAGGATTGAAGCGCATCAAGTCATTGTGATTTAAGCGCATTGACACTGGTTGTAAGAGAATATAGTGGTGTCCTGTTAGAAAGATTTTTGCGCGATTTCACGTTCAAGATAGCGAACGGTATTGTTTATCGTGCGTATGCAAAAGTCACGTGCAAGTGCTCCGTAGAAAACTGTGACATAGTGTAAAAAAAAGACAGGAAGAAATGGAAAACATCCAGCAGACTGAACGCGATCTGGTGGAGCGATCTCGCCAAATTGCCACCTTGGGCGAGTATTTTGCATGGCTGCAACGTTGCGAGGAATTGATCAAAGAGCTTGAAGAACGCAGTCGTGTTAAGCGTCCGCGACTCTCGATCGGAAATAGACAATCTCTGGTAGCTAAAATCGCGCGACTCAAAGGTGCAAAAACTCGATTGCAGAGACGATTTATTCCCAGTGGTAGTGATTACAGCGATGACAATAACGCGGAAAGACTTGTTTGGCGAGAGATCGATACCGCGATCAATAGCCGTATTCTGACCGGTGCTGTGATTAACACAAATTATATCGAACCTCGTCAATTTCTCGAGGATGCCGAAAACATCGTGCTCGAGCAAATCCAAGACGTCATAAAAAAACACAACAGTGTAAAAGTACTAGTAATATTAATAAATATAATCCAATGCGTGCGGGATCTAATATTAAATTGCCGTGAGAGATTGCGACGAAGAGAGCGGTGGTTAACGTACAGTCTAAAGACAATGCACATGTTTCGCGTGGGCAGTGGTCGCCGCTCTATATCCCGCAGAAAGAAAGGTGAAACGAGAATCATCGTACCCGCCTTACGCGACAGTGAATCTCCGAGATATAGAGTTTCCAGTGACTGTAAATCAAATTAAAAAATTTGAACTCGCAAACAGTATCTCGATCAACGTGTACAACATCGAGAAAGAGAACAACATTGCCCCGGTACGTCTTTCGGAGCAGAAGCGAGATAAGCACATCAACTTGCTATACGTGGAAGATGGTAACAACAGCGTCGGACATTTTGCGTGGATCAAGAATCTATTGCGATTTGTCGGTTCACAGTTGAGCAAAAAAGATCACAAGAAATATATCTGTGACCGGTAAGTTTAATTTATATAATTCAAATAATTATAATTTATATAACAAATTGTTCAAATCTTAATTAAAGAAAAATTTTTTCTTTTACAGATGCCTACATTATTTTAGTTCAGATGACAAGTTGCAGAATAATATACAAATAAATTTGGCAGCGTCGAGTTTTTTTAAATTAAAATTTTTTAAATTACGAGCTACATGAATCAACTGTTCATCGTTGAAGAAATCGGGATTCTGACTTTTACGACAAAGATGTAATAACTTTCGACGAAAATATAAACATAATTTTACTTCATCTAATTATTTATCAGCAGTCAATCACATTTACACACGCACGCACGCACGCACGCACGCAACGCACGCACGCACGCACGCCCACGCACGCACCACGCACGCCCACGCACGCACGCACCCGCACGCACGCACGCCACGCACGCACGCACCGCACGCACGCACGCACGCACGCACGCACGCACGCACGCACGCACGCACGCACGCACGCACGCACGCCACGCACGCACGCCCACGCACGCCACGCACGCACGCCACGCCCACGCCCACGCACGCACGCCACGCACGCACCGCACGCACGCACGCACGCACGCACGCACCGCACGCACGCCCACGCACGCACGCACGCACGCACGCCACGCACGCACGCACGCACGCACGCACGCCACGCACGCACGCACGCACGCCCACGCACGCACCCGCACGCACGCACGCACGCACGCACGCACGCCCACGCACGCACCCCCCCCCGCACGCACGCACGCACGCCCCCCCCACGCACGCACGCACGCACGCACGCACGCACGCCCCACGCACGCACGCACGCACGCACGCACGCACGCCACGCACGCACGCACGCACGCACGCCACGCACGCACGCACGCACGCACGCACGCACGCACGCACGCACGCACGCACGCCCACGCACGCACGCACGCCCCCGCACGCACGCCACGCACGCACGCACGCCCACGCACGCACGCACGCACGCACGCACGCACGCACGCACGCACGCACGCACGCACGCACGCACGCACGCACGCACGCCACGCACGCACGCACGCACGCACGCACGCACGCACGCACGCACGCCACGCCCACGCACGCACCGCCACGCACGCACGCACGCACGCACGCCACGCACGCACGCACGCCACGCACGCACGCACGCACGCACGCACGCACGCCACGCACGCACGCACGCACGCACGCACCGCACGCACGCACGCACGCACGCACGCACGCCACGCACGCACGCACGCACGCACGCACGCACGCACGCACGCACGCCACGCACGCACGCACGCCCACGCACGCACGCACGCACGCACGCACCGCACGCACGCCACGCACGCACGCACGCCACGCACGCACGCACGCACGCACGCACGCCACGCACCGCACGCACGCACGCACGCACGCACGCACGCACGCACGCACGCACGCACGCCACGCACGCACGCACGCACGCACGCACGCACGCACGCACGCCCACGCACGCACGCACGCACGCACGCACGCACGCACGCACGCCACGCACGCACGCACGCACGCACGCACGCACGCACGCACGCACGCACGCACGCACGCACGCACGCACGCACGCACGCACACACGCACGCACGCACGCACGCACGCACGCACGCACGCACGCACGCACGCACGCACGCACGCACGCACGCACGCACGCACGCACGCACGCACGCACGCACGCACGCACGCACGCACGCACGCACGCACGCACGCACGCACGCACGCACGCACGCACGCACGCACGCACGCACGCACGCACGCACGCACGCACGCACGCACGCACGCACGCACGCACGCACGCACGCACGCACGCACGCACGCACGCACGCACGCACGCACGCACGCACGCACGCACGCACGCACGCACGCACGCACGCACGCACGCACGCACGCACGCACGCACGCACGCACGCACGCACGCACGCACGCACGCACGCACGCACGCACGCACGCACGCACGCACGCACGCACGCACGCACGCACGCACGCACGCACGCACGCACGCACGCACGCACGCACGCACGCACGCACGCACGCACGCACGCACGCCCACGCACGCCCACGCACGCCACGCACGCCCACGCACGCACGCACGCACGCACGCACGCACGCACGCACGCACGCACGCACGCACGCACGCCACGCACGCACGCACGCACGCACGCACGCACGCACGCACGCACGCACGCACGCACGCACCACGCACGCACGCACCCGCACGCACGCACGCACGCACCGCACGCACGCACGCCACGCACGCACGCACGCACGCACGCACGCACGGCACGCCACGCACGCACGCACCGCACGCACGCCACCGCACGCACGCACGCACGCACGCACGCACGCACGCACGCACGCACGCCACCCGCACGCACGCACGCACCGCACGCACGCACGCCCACGCACGCCACCGCACGCACGCACGCACGCACGCACGCACGCACGCACGCCACGCACGCACGCACGCACGCACGCACGCACGCACGCACGCACACATCGAAACTCTGTACTTATTTTTTTTTTGAATAAATAATATTTCGTTTTTCTTTAAAACTAAAACTGCTAGTGTAATTACTAGCTTGCCTACACAGAAAACCGAATCCCGCATCCGACTACGACTACCCGAACATCTCGCGGAAGTCATCCGTGACACGGTTTAACAATTCTTAAAAAGTTTTCAATAAATTTCCTATAATATCCTGCGAGTTCTATGAAGAATTGGATATCCTTTACCTTTTTGGAAATTCTTTTATCGCACACGCATACAAAATTTACACTGTGCGTGTACACATACACGCACACACATACACACACACACACACACACACACACACACATCGAAATTCTGTACTTATTTTTTTTTTTGAATAAATGATATTTCGTTTTTCTGTAAAACTAAAAGTTCTTTAACACTAAGGTTGAGTTAATTTTGTCGAGTCTGACGATATTCCGTTTTTTGAAATAATATGCCTTAAATACAATAAATTATGATAAATATGCATAATAACGGACCCAGCCCCAATGACCTTGATCTTAACATATGTTGTCAAGGTCACTGTGCTGAGTAACATTTAAAAGATTTTAGCCCTCGCTCGTTGTTTATTAAAAAGTTATTAACAAAACAATTTTATAATTTTAATGCTTTTTATCTCTGAAAATATTGATTTGAGAAATTATTTTTATTATATACAGGTATCTCATTTTAATTTTCCCAGGCAAATATTTCGAAAAATAATGAAAAATCGAAAAAATGTTCCAGACAAAAGTTGTATGGTTTCTAGGGGGACATAAAATGATACCATTGGTTGACCTTGAAGAGTTATTTGAAGGTCACAGGAAGGTCACCTTCAATTTCTTAAATGGAATTTACATTTTCTCTTACATATTCTTGTAGCTTATCTCGAGAATTTTCCAAAACACTATAATAAAATATTTTTTCATTGAGTACTTTTTGAGTTATGAAGCTTGAAATCATTTCTTAATTTTACATTTTAATGTAATTGTTAATTGCAAATTACATATTTTTTCTTAAAAATAACTATGTGTTTTTTTTACACCAATTGATTTCTCTCATTATTTTGTACATAAAATTATTAAGGCAAGATAATCGAAAAATGAATATTTTACTAGATATATTACGGTTTATGATAGTATAAAATTTTTTGAATGTTACTCAGGTCAGTGACCTTGACAACATATATCAAGATCAGGGTCATTGGGGCTGAGTCCATTATTATGCATATTTACCTAAATTACTTTTTTGCGTAGAAATTCGCATTTGTCCGGCTGCAATTTTAAATTAATTTTTCGCAGTCGCTTTGTAGTATTTCCTGTAGATGTTTATTATGATCTTCTAAACTCGATCCGTATATTACGATATCGAGATAGGCATCTAAGTCCTTGTATTCCTGTTAAGACCGAATTCATCAGTCGTTGGAATGGCGCATTTTTTAATCCAAATGGCATTCGATTAAATTCCGTAGAGAGTTGGAAAAGCTGTTTTATTTTTATCACTCTCAGCCATTGGAATTTGTTGATATTCTGATGCTAAATCTAACGTGGTGAAATATTTCGCATTTCTCAACTGATCCAGAATATCGATTACATTAAGCCAATGAAAATGAATCGCCTATCGTTAATTCATTTAGCTTCCGAAAATCTATTACTACTCGGAGCTTCGGTTTCCCAGATGCGTCTGCTTTTTTCACACTACTAATAACAGTGCGTTCCATTGACTTGTTCTAGTTCGAATAATTTCGTCCTTTAACATTTCTTAAATTTTCTATTTACCTCTGTCTTGTGTTTCTCGGGTAAACGATACGGTTTCACATTCATAGGCACAGTGTCGGCACGCGTGTTTATCTCATGCTCTACCGTCGCGGTGCAAATCAGTGATTCTCCTTCTAAATGGAATATATCGCTGAATTTTTCGCAGATTTTTAAGAGTGTCTGCTTCTCTTCTGTATTTAAATGTTGAGTTCGCAATAATTGTCAGATGTGCTGAACTCGTGGAACGTTGATTTTAATATTTGTCCTCGATTTTATTATGATTATTTCGGTTGTGTTAATTTTGTTAAGGATTTATTAACACGTTGACTGCCGCGCGCGTTTACAGTGAAATCTCCTTCAGGCCACGCGTACCGCTGTACGAAGCGTATCCTGCTGGGTATTCCCATCGATATTTTAAAAATGCGAATCGCTGATTGTCGCAAGAATAACCTCCCGCCCCGTTTGTTTCCATGGTATCATGCTCGGTCATTTATTTTCGTTACTTCGCATTTGTTTCTCATCTCGCCACTGTACAGGATCAGTTTGACTCTTTGCCGAGTAACGAGCGATATAACTTAAAATCTCTACCCTAATTCGTTGAAATGTCGAAAAGAAAAAGGGAAAACTTATTTGTTAGAGAGTCAAATAGCAGTGAACAAGAAAGCTTTTACGAGGCTTACACAAATTCAAATAGCAGCGATGAGGAAGAAATCAGATTTCCTAGAAATAGAAATGTAAATAGAATTACATCATCTGATTCCGATTCGGATATTGATCAGTGCAATGGTAGTGATACTGAATGTAATGAAGATTCCATTGACGAGATTTTGCAAGAATTGGTCACTGATGAAGACAGAAGAACTGATGATACCGAGGAAAATACAATTGAATTTGGTGAATGGAATGAATTTAGTGGTCGGCAGAAGTCATTTTCTTTTTCTGAGACGGGCGGCCTCATTAGGCAATTACCAGATGATGTTCATCCATATGATGTGTTTGCGCTGTTCGTTGATGACGAAATAATAGACTTATTTGTATCAGAAACAAATAGATACGCGGAACAAAAGTTAAATAAATCTGACCTAACACCGTGTTCACGGATGCATAAGTGGAAACCCACTAATCCCGAAGAAATAAAAAAATTCTTGGGACTGATTTTATATATGGGAGTTGTAAAAGTAAATCCCATTGCCAATTATTGGAAAAGCCCATTGTATAATTTTCAATTACCGCGTACTATAATGTCACGAAATAGATTCGAGTTACTATTGAGTAATTTTCATTTTGCCAATAATGTGTCCATTGCCCGTAACGATCGACTTGGAAAAATACGTCCACTTTTCGACAAACTGGAGGGAAAGTATCAAAAAATATTCACGCCTGGAGAACACATTGTTATTGATGAAACGTTGATTCCATGGCGCGGAAGACTCATTTTCAAACAATATATACCAAATAAAGTGCACAAGTACGGAATCAAATTATTTAAATTATGCTCAAGCACGGGATATACATGGGCGATGAAAATTTACTCTGGTAAATCAGCTGATGGTATTAGAGAAATGGGATTGGCACATAATGTATGTCTTCAGCTTGCAGAAAAACTTTTCCACCAAGGACGCACATTGTATATTGATAATTTTTACACGAGTTATGAGTTAGCAATATCATGCCTAAACCGCAAAACCCATGTAGGGGGAACACTTAGGAATAACAAAAAATTCCTCCCAAAAGATATTCTTCATTGCAAAGATCACTCAGAAAAGGGGAGATGGTATCCAAAGAAGATGATAACGGGATTGTGGTACTCAAATGGAGAGATACACGGGACGTAAGAATTTTATCAACAAAACACGCTCCTATCATGGTACCAAGTACAAAAAAAAATCGTAGCATTCGTATTGTTTCTCCAAGTCAACAGACACCTGCAATACTCAAACCACTAGCTGTTGTTGAATATAATGCAGGAAAGTGTGGTATAGATTATTCCGACCAAATGGTTTCTTATGCCACCACAATTAGAAAAGGAATCAAGTGGTACCGAAAGCTTGGCATTCAACTACTTCTGGGAATTTCTGTTGTAAACGCTTTGACGGTTTACAAAATTGCAACAAAGAAGGATGTAAATATTAGAAGATTTAGGGAAATATTAGCTGCAAAATTATTTGGGTTGACTGAAAATACAACAAATCCTTGTCTTCGTCGGAGTCAGCATAATATCGCCGTTCGAAAAAATGATTCCGGAGGAAGCATTAGACGCGCATGCAAACAATGTTATGCAGATAAAAGTCGTCGAATGGGCAGATCAAAGACATGAGAGAATTTAAAGAAAACAACAACTTATTGTCCAAGTTGTCCCGACCAACCCTAGTTTTGTATAGAATGTTTTAAAGTTTTGCATTCTACATAATTTTCTTAATAAACCATTTTCGTATTACTTTTATAACAATAGTTTATACTAATGAATTTTATAACAATAGTTTATACTAATGAATATTCTATTATAAATTTAAGTTATATTAATAAATATAGTTTATATTAATTAATATTCAATAGTTTTGTTACTTCTTCTGCGAAATATCTTTTCAAACACATACGAATGTTCTGCGCAAGTAGTCAAATAAGCGTCACCCCAACACGGGTGACGCGGCCCGATCAGAAACTTTACTGTCACCCGAATACGGGTGACGTGGCAGTCAACGTGTTAAGGAAATTCGTCCGTTTCTAATATCGCGTTCGGTACATCTGTATGTCACATCGTGTGGGACATCGTTTAGATTCGCTCGTGGCTCATTAAAGCTTCCTTGATATATACATTTCGCACTTATTCGCGTAAATCTCTTATTTCGTCTTGCATTTTTCGAAAACTATGTACGAGTTCGACTAATAATATATTACTAATGTTTTTGACCGGGCGACCGGTGTCTTCGTAATTCGCGGCTAGATTTTGTCCGGCTTGTTGCGCTCGCAAGCGTTCAATTTCTTTATCGGCTTTGTTATCCATATTTCTTGCTTTGGCTCAAAGAGATTAATATCAACGAATATCGGCAAATAATTTCTCCTGACAGTAACTCCACTTATGCTTTGTCGGTCCTCTTCTAAATTATTGTTAATGTCTTGTTTGTGCGCTTCGGAAGATTCGGAACTTGAATACTCTTGATTCTCTAAATTTCTTCACTATTTTGTATATCGCGAGTAGCTTCTTTCGCAACTTGGAGCGGTGTTACAAGATCTAATTTATTTGCCAATCGCGCTGGCACATTCAAAAAACGCGGGCTATTAAATCGAACTCGGTTTAACGGTTACGACATTTAAATTAAATTTCGACTTATAGTAAGTAGTACGGTGAATCGGTTGTTTATCGGTTCGTTCGACTACTGATACTGCTAGTAGATGCGGATCGTGGTCCATCAGTGACGCTCTGTCCGTCGGCGAAGCCTATGCGAACGTCGTGGATCGACGTTGGTCCTTGGGCGCTGGTGCTCCTTTCTGTTTACAGCTTGATCGTAATCCCTTATCGTTGTTGGCTTTATGTATTACGTACTGTGGTCTGCTTGAATATAGCATGCTCTGTCCACTTTATTAATGTTATATTTTCTTTTTGTTGCAGGCGTTAGATGTCCAAGAGGATTTTTCTTCGGCGGTTTTTAATCTCGGCTATCCCACCGTTGCCACCAAGATGTTGTGCCGGAAGCGGCACGGGGTGTGGGGTAGCCCAGAAAAATCAATATAAATTCTCGGAACCGCCGAGCTTGTATTTTTTATAATTTTTTTATTTAAACGTTTTATGAGTAATACATATACAGGGTGGGGCATCTAAAACAAGCCACCTGAATAACTCGGCTGCTTTCAGTGATAGATAAAAATGCTTCAGACTACATTTGCTTGGTTTTAGAGAACTATAACCTGAGATCAATGGTTTTTTTGTATGTGAAAGGGAGGAGCTATGAAGGTTAACTTTGATTTTTTAAATGGAACTGCCTACTTTTTATTGCATATTCTTGCAGCTCATCTCGAGAGCTTTCCAAAACATTATAAGGCCGGGTCTACAATAGGTGTAGTAAGCCTTTAGCCTTCTGCTCTAAGCGCTGAAGTGTGATGTAGTTTCTGGCCAAAAATGTTTCCCGCGCTGCCTGAAGATTTAATTTTTAAGCTTTAAGCGAGCTGGCCAAATCCCAGTTCTTAAAGCTTAAAACTTAAAACTTCCGACCGATATAATTCCTCTCAGCCAATGAAAGAAAAGTAATTATAGTTATTATTTTAGTTATTATCACGATGTCGGACATTGAAGATATTGAAGATATTGATAATAATTTCATCGATGATGAAATATTAATTGCTATTGCGCAAGCGAATCCTTTATACGCCAAAAATGATGCCAAAAGTGATCTTATAAAGATAATAAACTGAAAGAAATAAAGTGGGAATCGATTGTCGAGTCTTTGCGAATTGCACAGATTAGCATATTTTATTTCCCTTCAAAACTTTTGAATATGTATCCCAGTATTTCTGTTTTACAGCCAGTAAAGCAAAAAAACGTTGGAATTGCTTAAGGAATCAATTTAGTAGAAAGTTGAGAGCTCAGAAAAACCATCAGGTTGGTTCTGGACTAACATCAGAATGGCCTCTTATGTCATATATGTCATTTCTCAAACTGCACATTCAAAACAGAAAGTATATTTAGGTTTACTTTTTCCTATAAATATGTATAAAATATATTACACTCTTTTCTTTCAGTTTGAAACATTTACAATTAAGCAACACAAATATAATAATAAAAATATTCACATAATTTTATTTTTTGGTTTGTCTGTTACAAAATATAATACATTCATTTATAATAAATGTTTTCTCTTTTGTATATGTAGAACAAGAGGCTTATTGCATCTAGATGTAGTAAAACCTCTAAGCAGTTGCTCAATAAACTCATCTGTTCCTCGGTCACCTATCAATGTCATTACAATTCACTGTCAATTTCCAGCATCTTCCATTCACTCTGCTAGATTTTCTGACTGGAATGATGATTGCAATGCATCATTAATCGTTGATAGGATATTATCTTTTTTTAGTATTATATTAATCTTAAATTTTTCTTATTTAATAATTAAATTATTTTCTGATTTTAGAGAATTCGAATACTTCGACAGAAGATACAGCGCAATCTGAATTAAGTGGAGTTTTTACTATAGAGAAAGAGAACATTGGATCCACTTTGCAGACTTCTATTTCACATATTTCCACTCCATAGACTTCCAAAAAATCTGCAAACCGAATTTTGGTACCTTCTCTTAATAATTTTGCAAAAAAAAAGAAAGCCGATAATGAACGTTTGGAAGATCTGCTTAATAAATCATCACAAGTAATCTGACAACAACATACAAGAATAATAAACAAATTGAAGAAAAAGCTAATGCAAATGCAATTGTGATTTCACAAGCTTTAAAAACAGTGATGCCAAAAAATCAATTATCCTGTCTGATAGCTGTGTTGCAACCAATTGAAAAATTCAAGAAATAAATATTTAATGTATTTCTTTAATGTTAAATGTGATGCTATAATTGTATCACATGTGATGTTTAATGTGATATTAAAATTCTATAATTTTTTAACAAATATGTGAATATGTGATATAATAAAATATTTTTTTTTTATATCAAAATATAGATTTTATAATTTCAAATTATATTGCTAATTACCAAATATAATTTTAAATTGTTACTTAGCAAAGTAAAATTAGTAGCATTTTTTTGTCATAAATATAGTTTGTTTTTTGTGTATAGTATAGCATATTTTTGTCATATATAGTTTATGTTTCGCACATAGTTTATGTTTTTGTTTGTAGTTATAGTAGCATATTTTTTACCATATATAATTTGTCTTCCACATATGTTATCAAATATTTTTTAAGAAATTATATATTCTAATAGTTGGAATAAGAAATTATATGTTCTAATAGTTGGAATAGTTGGAATAGTTTGTATCATTCGTAAATAATAAAACAATATTAAGCAAATGGAAATGCTTGTTTAATATTTCTTTCTTATTGAAAAACAAGATATAACAACATTATAAAATATTATATATAACATATTACAATATATGTATGACGAGAGATTATTTTGATCATATTCCAAAATCTGACGAGTGATTTTCCTGTTGCCTCGGCTTACTACTAACTACTATTAAATTGATTCCTCAAGAATTCTTAGCACATCCTTGCTTATTAGCTAGAATATAGAAACATATTGGAGTAAATATAGATATTTATAATAATTTTAAATTATGTTATTTAGTAAAGTAAAATTAGTAGCATTTTTTGTCATAAATATAGTTTATGTTTGTAGTTAATAATATAGTTAATAATTAAAGTAATAATCAATAATTTTTCTTGTAAAAAGAATAAAATATTTTTATTTATCATTGTATCAATAGAGGAAAATTAACATGATGGACATAAAAATTTATTTGTGATTGCCAGGGTATTTGTCCTTCCGCAATCATCCAAAGCTAAAGCCTCTCTTTGAGCTACAGCCTTTTTTGTTGCACTATTGCAATCTAAACGATCAATATCATTGAGACTTGAATCTGTTGAAACTGCATTACATCACAATCTTGGAGTTACTGATCCATCATCATTTTCGTAATCAATATAAGTTGTAGGGCAATAAATCTTCCTTTCAACTTCACGGTCCTCTTGCATCATTAAAAAGTTACGAAGACATATTGTAGCGAATACTATTTTTTTCTACATTTTTCTCTTTCATGCAAATACATGAAAAACTCTCCATCTGTTAATGAGAATAAATATTCCAATCAGAAAAATTGCATTGTTCAAATAAAAATATTATTTACCTTGATAAAAGAATACCAAAAGCATTTTCTATTATTCTTCGAGCACGAGACAATCTATAATTAAATATCTTTTCTCTGTTGCTTTTAATGCCTTTTCTTGAATAAGGACACATTAAATTAGTTCGTAGAGGAAGTGCCTCATTTCCTACAAAGAAATGATATTTTCTCGTTTATATTTGGTAATTCTTTAGATGGAGAAAGATTTAGAGATTTTGTTTGTGACGATACATCCCGGCATCGTTCCGACTTCCGATTTCCGGGCAACGACATCCGCCGGAAGCTGCCGCCCAGCAGAACACCCGCCGGGCAAGGGCGCGCCCATCTTTTTTTAAACGTCCGAAAAACAGCCCTGAGCCGTTGAGCTCAAAAACGGCCGAACACCGCCGATTGTAGCCCGCCGACTGGCGAAAATCCGCGCTTGGCGCACACCCGAACCCCTCCGAACGGACCCAACCGCATCGTTCGAAAAAACCGTTCGGAAGGGATATTATCGTCGCGCGCCGAAATCTGAAAGAACCTAGACAGCACTACTGCACCGGACGAAAGGTGGAGAGAGTTCCTCCTTAGCCGAGAGATCTCGATTACCGCGCGGAGTAATGTTCCTTACTTCTCCTCCACATCCTCAGCTGGATAATACTCGGAAGATGGAGTTTGAGCTGCCTCGATCGAGAGCTCTCGAGCCAGCTGCTGTACGCACGATTTCCTTCGCGTTTTCCTTTCCTTTCGCGCCGAATAACGCAACCGAACAACAAAAACGATACCGCGCCGCAGCCTTGTATCGCGTTTGTATTCGCTACGCGGATTTTATTTCATTTTATTTTACATTATTTGATTTTGTACCGCCGCCGCACACACCCGTGCATTGAGAGTAAAATTATATCGCGGTATTTACACCCGCGTTCGTAAAAAATCGAGCAATACGCGCTTCTCCGATAACCATCGGTCCGCGTATAGCGGTGTAACGGTGCACTCCGATGCACCGTTCCGAATTCCCAGCAACAACATCAACCGGAAGTTGCCGCCCGGCAGAACACCCGCCGGGCAGAGGCAGGGGCGCGGTGTGCCCACATTTTTAATACTTTTTCAAAGACCAGGGCCGTTGAAATCGAAGCGATTAAACGGCCGAGAATTGCCGAGCGAAGCCGACGCAGCCCGACCGACCGGCCGGCGAAAACCCGCGTTCGGCGCAAACCCGAATCCCTCCGAACGGGCCCGACCGTACCGTACCGCAATTAACCCGTTCGGAAGGGGTAACACCGCCGCGCGCCGACGCGGGTAATTAGCCGGTATAAAAAGGCCGTATTTCGGCTTATAATCACATTCTCCTGTTCCGCTCTTAAGCCGTACGCTCGAGAGGATTACCAAGCACCTGAAAACCGGCACTACCGCCCCGATCAAGCAGGTCGAGAGTACTCAGCCTGAACCGAGAGTTCTCGCTATCGCGTGGGGTACTGCCTCCATCCGCTCCTCCACATCCCGGCTGGCAAAACCCACGGAAGGTGGAGTTCAGAGCCGCCCCGATCGAGAGTTCTCGAGGCCAGCTGTGTCAAAACGCGATCCTAAATTATCAGCGCGATTTTCCGTTCAAGGAAATAGAATATTATTTCACGGAATCCACCAGCTTTTTCTCCGTATACGGGATTCCCGGAACGACGGGATTCTCCGCGCAAGAAACGCGGCAAAAACACCGTCAAAACAACGCGGGGTCTTCGACCGATTCCGAGCGCATATCCGCGCGCGTCAAAACAACGTTTTTATACACGCAAATTATACTAGCGCATTCATTCGATTTACGAACCGCATTTATACCGGTACATTTAACCAACTGCATTTTGCACGCGCATTCAGACATTTATACATACGAACACGCTCACGTTTATACGCAATTTCTTACACGCGCTCACACTTATATACTCACACCGAGATACACACGTTTTGTACACTCACCGTCAATCGCTTGTACACACGCATACTATCTGAATAAATCAGTTTTTACCTACAATTCGCTCACCGCTTATTACCCAGAATCCGACGAGTCTATCCGCAATCTAATCTCCGGAAAATCGGAACGTTACAGCGGGATTCCCAAAACGCAGGGATTCCTCGGCAAAGAAACTCACGCAAAAACTAGCGACAACGTATACGCGCGGTCAACAACCGATAACCGGCGCGTCAAAATACAACGGCGCATACACACACGTGTACATACATACATACATTCATACATACATACTGTGACGTGACATCGTTAGTCCGTCACAAGGATTGTGATATCCGACCGGGAGGAAATATCGGGCTCTCGTCTTCCTGTAATTTGGGGAGAGAGAGCGGCTACTGGAGGCGAGATTAGACTCGTCCTCCATGCGTTGAATTTTTTTTGGATATGTAAAGATTTTGCGATTCTGTATAAGCGAAGTGATAGAAGGCGTGATTTCATCCGGTGACTCAGACGAGGAAGACGTCCCGACAGGAAGGAAGCGAGACGGGGGTGCCGAACTACCGGAATGCGCTGAGCTAAGTATTATTGCATAATTCAACCATGCTCCTGATAGAGAAGTCGCCAGAAAATCCTTGTTGCCACTTCTGTAAGATTTTGAATGCCCAACAGGTATGAGGAATAACTGAGGGGAAGGGTAATCCCAGAAGAAAACGTTAAACCCTGGGCCCCGAGTCGAAGTCGCATCGGCCGGAAAAGCGCTACAGATCCAACGAGATATCGACGGGGAGCAACTGCCGAAGAAATCCCTCGCACTAGGCCTCGATAAGTCTAAATTAAAAGAAACTCGGAGGAGAGACAGGGCGCGACGGAAATGGATACGGCCCGGAAGCCCGCAGGATTAATTAAGCCACGCGACGATCCTGAGAGCAGCGGAAGCGCCACAGGTGGCCTAAATCGAGATTAACTCGCCGGCGTAGTTCCGGCGGGCCTCGCGCTCGTCACTGTTCGGCAGACCGGCGAAGAGGACGACGGCCCTAAAGTATCGATCCGTAATCTTCCGATGCCAAGGGAACGGGGACACACCAGGAGTCACCGGAGAGACGAGCGTGCCGCTTCGTGTTTAGAGTACAGGTAGAATCAGCTCGAACAATGTCAGTGCCGTGTTGCTGCCGTGTTTAAACTTTTATTGAAATGTCCCGTGTGATGCCGAGAATTACGTGTTTGAGTTAGACGGCCGGCCGAAAGACTTTGTTCGAGCTCTTCTTAAAGTAAGTGCCCTCTCTCCCGGTTAAGCGCCGACAGTAATTATTATTTAATTTAATAGAATGAATACGTTGGTGCACGCGGTTTCAACCGCATTTTAATTCCGTTAAAGAAGGAAATGAAAAATATATCGATATCGATATTAAAACGCGTATAGAGATAGCGCGGTGTCCCACGCGGTATATAGCTGTCTCGCTTGTACTCTCTCGTTCGAGTGCCGAGCGAGAGAGAGACGGCTATCGGACTTATTTAGTATTGAACCACTAACTGGGTATCACGTCACATAGTCCTTGCTCTCTGGCTCTTATGCCGTGCGTGAAGGACGGAACATCGGAATGCCCCCCACTTTCTCTCCCGCTGTCCGGCTCGCGTACATGCGCTTCGCTTGTGTGAGTGTGACGTCAGTGAGCGTCAACACAAGCATAGCAGGACACCATTCCTGCCGATGCGTGTACATACTTTTTCACGCACAATAAATTCACATTGCAGGTTTACTTTATCTTATTTTATTTTATCTTCCCTGCGTTACCCGATGAACTATTCGCGAGCTTATTACCGGAAAATCGGACTGTTATATGTTTCTAAGGCTTTTCCCAATCTTGAATTGGCAAAAATACTACTATCTGGTAGAGAGCCTAAAACAGCAAAAAAATTAAAAAAAAAAATAAAACTTATCTCAAAACTTTAACCAATGTTATATAATTTCAGGATTGATCTTACCATAATCACTAATTTCCACCCATGTGAAGCAATAGTTGGAATCACAACATGCCATCAACACTATACTAAAATATTTTTATATTTGAAGTTTTCTGAATCACTGAGAGGAGGACATTGAATACGGACATGCTTTCCATCAAGAGAACCGACACAGTTAGACATATTCCAACGAGTATATAAATGTTTAGCTATTTCATTCCACTTTTCAACTGAAGGTGCTGCAAGACACATGTCTCCTGTATAACTTTATAAATAATTGATGCATCAATTCTATAATATTTTAATAAATATTTAGGACTGTCAACAGATACCAGGTAGCTGTAGTCATGAAAAATATACAAGATAAAATAGAATATTCACTGAAATTATGTTAATATTGATAGAGTATATTAACCTTAAAATCACAGCCAAACGAAGTCTTGCAGAAAGAGGCTTTCTTAAACTTCTTTTGTACCATTGGACCAACCAAGGAGAGTAGAAAATCAAATTGTGTTATATTCATTCTAAGGTATTCAACAAATTGTTCTTCATCTGTAAAATATAATTCTTTGAACATATTATATACTTCTTGTTACGCTCTTTGTTGGTTAACATACCTTAGCTTACCCACCACTTAGTCGATTCTTTTTCTTTAAATATGTGTACAAAAGCACATTTTGGAAGTGACCTAATGTCAAAATGGATAATATTGAATTATTCATTTTTAATAATGAATATATAAGTGATACTAAATATAAACACTGCTATTTTCACAGTAAAAAATCTGCAATTATTTCATTGGTTGTTATGCCTTATGATTAGAGCACATTGCAGACCGTCTTGTTGTAAGAACATTTATTAAAGCTTATGGCTCAAAGCAAGCTTAAAACTTAAGTCTAAAGGCTTACTACACCTATTGTAGATCCCTTAATTAAGTTAGTTTTCATTAAGTACTTTCCGAGTTATGAGGCATGAAATTATTTCTTAATTTTACATAAACCGTAAAATATCTTGTAAAATATTTATTTTTCGATTATTTTACCTTAATACTTTTAACTTATCTTACCTTAATATTTTTATGTACAAAATAATGAGAAGATAAAACTGCTGTTTTATCTTCTCATAAGGGACCCAGCCCCAATGACCTTGACCTTGACATATGTTGTCAAGGTCACTATCCTAAGTAACGTGCAGGAGGTTTTAGCCGTTGCTCGTTGTTTATTAAAAAGTTATTAACAAAAGAAGTTTTATAAATGGATTAATTAATTAATTAATTAATTTTCGAACACCATCTATGTTAAATTTGTACTTTTTGAGTGAAAATCAACACACTCACACACACACACATGCGCGCGCGCGCACACACACACACACACGCACGCACGCGCACACACACATACACGCGGGGTGTACAAGGGGGGCCTCCCGCAACTATCCCGCCGGTAGGGGACGCACTGCGAAGAGTTCAATCACAATGGATATATGTTGTAAGTTGTAAAGCGAGGTCCACCTTGTCTACCGGCGGGATGGTTGCGGGAGGAGGACCAAAGGCCCTCCTTGTACCTCCGTGCGCACGCGCGCGCGTGTGTGTGTGTACACATTTGATATTTTTTAATTGTATTAAATTGTATTAAAGTCTATATAAATTAGA
The DNA here is from genome assembly GCF_003227725.1 of Camponotus floridanus. Classification (NCBI taxonomy): domain Eukaryota; kingdom Metazoa; phylum Arthropoda; class Insecta; order Hymenoptera; family Formicidae; genus Camponotus; species Camponotus floridanus. The sequence goes on along the minus strand of NW_020229428.1, from coordinate 57,465 downwards.
AATTTATTGAATATTCAAATTATCTAATGGATATATCAAATTCATAATATCGAAAAAAAAAACACTAATCCGCTCATCAAAATTGTATGTTCTTTTAAATAAGAATTCTGCGATGTAATATCTGTATATATATATATATATATATATATATATATATATATATATATATATATATATATATATACGAGGTGTGATCAAAAAGTAAGGTGACTTTTCATTTTTATAAAAAAATATTCATTTATTCATCCAAAATTATGTTATCCCCTTCAAAATAATCCCCCTCTGATACAATGCACTTGTGCCAGCGCTTTTTCCAGTCGTCAAAACATTTCTGAAATGCACTTTTGGGTATTGCCTTGAGCTCCTCCAGCGATGCAGCCTGGGCTCTTCCACTGGGATGATTGGGCTTTGGTTTCGACGTCATAACCATATACCCATGTTTCGTCACCAGTTATAACCCTTTTGAGCAGATCAGGATCATCATTGACGTCGTTCAACATGTCTTGGGCGATGTTCATGCGACGCTGCTTCTGATCAAAATTAAGCAGTTTTGGAACGAATTTCGCTGACACACGTGTCATACCCAAAACATCCGTTAAAATTGATTGGCATGAGCCAAACGATATGTTAAGATCATCAGCTATTTCTCTAATCGTGATTCGACGATTTTTCAACACAATTTCTTTCACTTCCTGAACATTTTCGTCGGTTTTTGACGTGCTGGGGCGTCCAGAGCGAGGTTCATCGTTAACATTTTCTCGGCCCTCTTGGAATAACTTATACCATTTATAAACACTTTTTTTGCTCAAAGTTGACTCACCGTACGCCACTGTCAACATTTCAAGAGTTTTTGAACACTTAATACCATTTTTTACATAAAAATTAATACAAACTCTCTGCTCCATTATTTTCAACAGCAAAAAATCGCCGAGCACGCAAACACGAGTCTAACTTTTATGCCTCTCACATAAAAACAACACATGCTATATAGTCAAAACTGTGAACATATGAGCGTGACGAGTGTACCAACACAACAACAACAAAATTTTGAAATTAGAGTGTACAGAGCGCGCGAAATTCAAAAAGTCACCTTACTTTTTGATCACACCTCGTATATATATATATGGTGTGACGTTGCCGTCCTGTAGCGCGTCCATCCGCCCCGATATTTTTAACGGGACGCGGGCCGAGCGGCCGCGCCAGAATCCTCATCGAGAGAACATTATCGAGCTCCCCGGAGAGACGAGCAAGACTATTATGTTTTTCGCGCTTATTAATTTTGTTTGTAATTTTTTGTAACGAGCAAATTTCGGGCAACCCGCCGGAGAAGATTCGGAAAGCAAGGGGAGCAACGAGGGATTACTGGCAACCGACGATGTGGCGCTATACAGCAAACGACAGCGGAGGAAATAGCGCCCGTGAAATTGAAGCACTGGAGGACCAGGAGGGTAACATCACCCCTCCTTCGGTAGTAAGGACGGAGGCCCGATCTAGACTACCCTCCGAGAGGAGAGAGAGCAATGGCAGAACCTCCACCGAACAATTACGAAAGGGCCCGCGATAGCAATTTGGATTTGAGGCCGTTTCGCGCCGGGCGCCGAAATACCTCGTGCCTCGCGAGACGCCGGGATCGATTGCGTGCCGCGACCTGATTGGTCGCAGGGCTGCGCACCCCTCTACGCGGTCATTGACGCCGCTATCGACCCTGGATGTAGAGATCCAGGGATCATTCTGGTGCGGGAGCTCGACCTAATTAGTCGCTTTGTTATATTCGTTGTCGTTCTGTGTAAGCGTTGTGAAGCTGTGTAAGTGTGAAAGCCGTTGTAGAGATATCTGCGGAGGACGAGGCCGAGGACCATCCCCAACACGAGGATTCATATCGGTGAGGTTGCCCATCTTTTATTGTGCGCTACATACACGATTCGGTCCGCCGGCCGGCCGTTCTGCCGCCTTCGCCATTTTCGTGTTTCGCGACCGCTCAGGCTCGGTGCCGAGCCGTTAATATTTTGTGAATTTGCAGGCGATCGGAGGCAAGCGACCGAGGAAAAGCGGACAATCGTATTGTAGGCATTAATTGATAAGGCAACATTTGTCTCTCTCCGGGTTTCGGGGTGTTCATTACGCGTAGCTATCGACCGCCGAATATCGACCGCGTGCGCGAAGGATTGCGAAAAGCGTACACCGCCCGTGTTGTCGTATTGCTGTTGTGGCCGCGTGGAATATTCCCGTACATTATCTCAGGGCGATTTTTGTGGATGTCCGATTGCGTGGATGTCGTCGTCGATTGTTAAGTGTGCGTGCGTTATTGTATTTTATCGTATTGTGTGCGTTAGAGTATTTGCGTCTTTGTCGCGCTTATTACACCGGCGAATAGAGCGTAGTAAGTAATAATTTGCTTTTGTCGAATTTGTCGCGGTGCGAAATAATCGCCAAAGTACGACCGAGAGTGAAATCTGAGCTGCTTGCGCGGAAGAAAGAGGCGAAACGCCGGGAAAAATCTTCGGCCGCCATCGACTATCGAATATCGAACATATCGCTCGCCTGTCGCGTACGAGATCCGTCTTCGCACAACTATTAATTATTGTCGATCTCTGGTTAATTATGCTGTCGAACTATTAAGCTGTCGTTTAGAATTGCGAATTGGGAAATTGTGAAGAAAAGTCCGTAGCGATAAATCGTCGATTTGGTTGCCGAAATTACGATACGTCTTGGGTGAATATTATCCGCGAATATTTCCGTGCCGAAAATCCTTTGTCTTCTGAGAAGTATCGTTCAGTCCAGCGAACTCCGGCCACAAAAAACGGGCTCGGATAAACAACAGAATTGTCTTAGCGCTCTCGTTTTGGTTATCGATTTCGAGCGGACATTTGCTTTGAATAACGTCTTATTATTCGTGCCAGGATTAATTTGATTGTGTATTTCGCTTTCTTATTTTTTTTGAATTTATTGTGAACCGTCGTTTTCAATCTGATTTGTTATTCAAGTTTATTTTTACATTTTTCTTTTATATTATTTCTCTATTAATAAATTTGTTATATTTCTTTGTTAAACTCGCGTAATTTATTTGAGTGTTAGTCTCTCGTAGTTGTCGATATCCGTCTTTGCGTTTGTCGCATTTTGAATTAGTAAAATCTCGCATAATCAATTGGCTTTCTCTGAAACCCCTCCCCTCTACCGTTAGGCGAGCTAGTCGGCCCGTGGCGAAGCAGGCTATCATTTTTCGCGTTCTTTGACGTTTCGTGGAAAACTGATGCGTGAGAGACCGCATCTGGTGCCAAACTTATCGAGATATCGAAACGGCCTCCGCTCCGCCGCGGCTCGCGCGAGAATGCCTCCATCCCTGTTCTTCAGAGCGCGATTACATTAATTTCGCTATTTTCTTTTGACGGCGTTTTTGCTCCCCCGCGCACGCTTCCCTCCAACACCTCGAGGAGTGTTGCGAATAATTTAAATTGATTGAAGAAACGTCGCAATATATATATATATATATATATATATATATATATATATATATATATATATACAGGGTGGGGCATTTATCTTGAGACAAGATAATATCTCGATTGGAATCGATTATTTTGAAAAAAGTTTTAGACAAAAGTTGTATGGTTTCAAGGGGGACATAAAATGGTGTCATTAGTTTGATCTTGAAGAGCCACCTGAAGGACACGCGAAGATCAGCTCCAACTTTTTAAATGAGACACCCTATATGCTTTTGCATATTCTTGTAGCTCATCTCAAGAGCTTTCCAAAACACTATAATTAAGTTAGTTTTCATTAAGTACTTTCCAAGTTATGAGGCTTGAAATCATTTTTTAATTTTACATAAACCGTAAAATATCTTGTAAAATATTCATTTTTCGATTATTTTACCTTAATACTTTTATGTACAAAATAATGAGAGGAATCAATTGGTGTAAAGAAAAGACATAGTTATTTTTAAGAAAAAATATGTAATTTGCAATTAACAATTACATATCTTTTCTTTGAAACAACTATGTGTTTTTTTTACACCAATTGATTTCTCTCATTATTTTGTACATAAAAGTATTAAAGCAAGATAATCGAAAAATGAATATTTTACTAGATATTTTACGGTTTATACAAAATTAAGAAATGATTTCAAGCCTCATAACTCGAAAAGTACTCAATGAAGAAATACTTTATTATAGTGTTTTGGAAAGCTCTCGAGATAAGCTACACGAATATGTAATAAAAAATAGGGAGTTCCATTTAAGAAATTGAAGGTTACCTTTACGTCATCTTCAAATGACTCTCCAAGGTCAAATCATTGCCACTATCTGATGGCCCCTTCAAGCCATACAACTTTTATCTGAAACATTTTTTTGATTTTTCATTATTTTCCAAAATATTTGAGTGGATCACTTAAAATGGCCCACCTTGTATATATATGTATATGCAACGATGTGTAATTTCAAAATATATACATATATATAGGGTGTACCAGAATTCGTATTAGTAAAACACATTTTTAAAACGTTGGAACAATAATTTTGGACAAAATTATTTACAGGTAATTTAATTTTATGTTACTTTCAGTTGTTGCTTCGAGATATCAATTAGAAAATCTTTTCTTGTTAAGTAAGTTGTATTGAAAATAGCGATAAGAGGTCTGCTATTGTACATGGTGTCCGAAAATTAAGTTCATAAAACTTCTTTTGCTAATAACTTTTTAATAAACAACGAGCGACGGCTAAAACCTACTCCACGTTACTCAGGACAGTGATCTTGACAACATATGTCAAGGTCAAGGACTTTGGGGTTTGCGTTCCCTAAACAGCAGTTTTACTAATTAGAATAATCAATTGTGTAAAGAAAACACATAGCGTAGAGAACACACATAGTTGTTTCGAAGAAAAAATATGTAATTTGCAATTAACAATTACATATTTTTTCTTAAAAATAACTATGTGTTTTCTTTATACCAATTGATTCCTCTCATTATTTTATACAGAAAAGTATTTTAAGATAAGATAATCGGAAAATGAATATTTTACAAAATATTTTACGGTTTATGTAAAATTAAGAAATGATTTAAAGCCTCATAATTCAGAAAGTACTTGATGAAAACTAACTTAATTATAGCTCTCGAGGTGAGCTGCAAAAATATACAATAAAAAGGCGGTTTCATTTAAAGAATCGAAGTTGACCTTCGTAGTTCCTCCACCCTTTCACCTACAAAAAAACCATTGATCTCAGGTTATAGTTCTCGTAAAACCAAGCAAAGTGGTCTGAAGCATTTTTTTTCTATCACCGAAAGCAGCCGAGTTATTCAAGTGGCCTGTTTTAGATGCCCCACCCTGTATATCTTGATACTTTAAACACAAATGATATATCACAAATGTATGTGTACCACACGCGCGCGCGCGCTCGCGGGGTGTGCAAGGGGGGTTTTCGCCCCCCCCCTCCCGCAACCACCCCGCCAGTAGGCAAGGTGGACCTCGCTTTATAACTTACAGCATATATTTATTGTGATTGAATTCTTCGCAATGCGTCCCCTACCGGCGGGATGGGTGGCGGGAAGAGGGCCGAAGGCCACTAACATATCAAAGCAAACCATGTACAACTGAACGGTGTGCAAACGAACGATGCGCAACTGAATGGTGTGCAAACGAATGTTGCGCAATTGAACGGTGCACAAACGAACGGTGCGCAAATAAACGGTGCCCAATTGAACCGTGTGCAAAGTTTTGTGTCTAATTGTAACGTGTCTATTTGCAACGCGTCCAATTTTACTGTGTCCAAGTGCACCGTCCCCGAAATCATCCTTTATACACAGAACAATATTTTACTTTTTTTTATATATTTCGAAAATTATTATATTTTTGAAAAACTATTAGATTTTGAAATTTTTTTTCAAAAATTAAAAAAATTATTTATATGATTAAATAGAGATATCCTTATCTTCCTATTCTGAAACTTTTGTATTAAACATTTTTTGACATTTCAAATATTTTTCGCAATATATATAAATAAAGTTACATAAACACAATTTTAATTACAATTAGAAGATAATTTATAAATAGATTGTTCGCGAGCGAGTCCGGCAGTGAATTGCGAGAAGATTGTTCAGTGAAAAGATATTCGCCTCTGATTTACAGAAGGACAAAAACTTTATTAAAGTCAGAAATAAAAGTGACAAGTGTTCAGTGATGACGATTCACAGTAAAACGAGCGGCGCAACGAAGCGAGGCGGTTACCGTGCGAGATATCGCGAGCGGAATAGCGAATTGATCGGTTGAAGCTGTGCGGATAAACAAAGTCTGAGAGAAATAGCGGTCGTTGCGGTTTGATCAGTGAATTTTGATGAAGAGGTAACGGAGGTCCGAGAGAATAAGCGGTCGTATAAGAATTTAGCGGTTTTAACAGAGCGGTTGAATAAGCGGTACTAATAGCGAAAAGTGCAAGACTTCTCAGTGCCCACGGGCAGTGTTCGTTATATAGCGGGCAGAATTTTGAGCCCGTTGCGACGTGGGCCAATAACTTTTATATTTTAGCGGTGACCTCAGGGCGCCGCGCATTATTGGCCGCCGATGAGGTCAGGAGTTAAGATTTTTATACTTGCCATGCACACGATCTTTTTCGATCAGCTGATTGGCGATCAGCTGATCGTGACGTATAGCCGCGCATGCCCGTATGTTGCTTAGATTTCGTCGACGGTTAACAATGTTATTGTCAACGAGCATGATAAGCGTTTCTTAGGCGTTGAAAAAATAAGAGATAAATCGATCGATTGAGTTTTTGTAGAAAATAGGTATTTCGAGAAGTTTCTCGACGCCTGTTAATTTTGAATTTTCGATTTTATTAAATCTAAAGATGCGGATTTTAGCTACGCGAATTTCTATATCGAAATGACGATTATGAGTTTCGAACATAGATACTTGTATTTTTATATGAATATCTATATAATAATTTTAATTCTTTGTATGTACATAGATATCAGTTGCAGTTAATGTAATCTGCGATATGATACAAAAGCAAGTTACACATCTAATTAATACAGTTCATTTAATAATTGCTGCTCTCATTGTCATAAAATATGATAAGACCGATGTTAGAAACTGCAAACATATAAACATATAAACTTTTTGAAATGTATCAAAAATAAAAAAGAAGATAACATTTTTACTAAAAATATATATCTTACTCCTGCATAATATTCTAAAGTAAGAGCAGGTAATAAACCATTCATAGATATCAGAAGTGGTTTCTGGCTTTTTTGAAGCATTATGAAAATATTATTTTTCATTTTTTGTGATTTACCAATCCATGATGCGCTATAAACTGACCAAGCAAATTGTATGCTCTGTAAATAAAGGAAAATACTATTAATTTGCATATCTCATTTATGTTTATATCTACATAGTGTACAGTAATAACAATATCATCTCGCGTATGCAAGTAAAATAGGTTAAACTGAATAGAAAAATCCTTTATTATTTTATAATTTTCGCAACAATTAATAACAAATTAATTAAAAAGGACAATCAGAAAAGAGCCTACTATTACGTGACTAGAAACTTTGGACGGAGCATTATACAAATGACAACTACGAATTGCGTGTAATGCCGGATCCTCGTAACGACTGCAAAACAGCGGTTGTTTCTTTTCGCTGCTCATTAATATTCATGCGAATTAGTCGATCTCTTTTAATTAATTCCTCATTAATTATTACGGAAATTGTAAAATGGTAGAATATTTAAAAATTAAATCGAAATTGACAAATAAAACCATAGCGCGGTAGTTGGAGCGCAGAGAAGAAATAACATTTCCTTCTTTTTGATTAATCTTATATTTTTGATTAATCTTATATTTCAAGTTAAAAATAGTTACAGTAACAAGAAATAAACGTTTCGGATCATATTTAATCTCTCTTTAGCGCAATGTCAACAAAATATATTACAAAGTGTTAACGTAACGCAATAAATTACAAAAATATCTATTATTGGCACTCAGATGACGTCAAATTGTATCACACGGGGATCCGGTAAGCACATTGTTTCCAGTAGTTCTTTAAATTAATGTGATGGTACCAATATGTTAGTCATAACAAATCTAACAAATCAAATAAAAATATGAATACATTTTATTCGATTTGTTGACATTGTGCTGAAAAGAAGTCAAATATGATCCGAAACATTTATTTCTTAATGTAACTAATGTTAAAATATATTGTTAATCAGAAAGAAGTATTATTTCTTCTCTATGCTCCAACTACTGCGCTGTGGCTTTATTTGCCAATTTCAATTTAATTTTTAATTATTGGTAGAAGATTTCTCTACTTAACTTGCACACGAGAAGTGATAGGATTATTACTGGACACTCTGCGTAATATATTATGTATTAGAAATTATGCGAATGATTATAATTATTATAAATCTATATTTTATTAGTTGTTTTCCATTTATACTCAGTATCACTTGAGTATAAATGGAAAACAACTAATATAAGTATTGTAAGTTATGTAAGTATTTTATACTCATGTCAGATTAGTGACGTTTATTCAGTGAATATAAGAAAATAAATAAATAGAGGCAAATACAGGCAAATGAGGTTTATAACTCATTTTTAATGTTAATTTATCAAACTCACTCAAGCACACGGTCTCGAGCATGTTCAAATTAATGGTAAGTCTTCGTTGAATCTTACTTGTCACAATATCAAAAAGAATCCAACTAAACATCCCACTGAATTATGACGTAAATGACGTCACAAGTGAGAATTATCTAACAATGAGTTTTGATGTATGGATAAATGGAAAGCAATTATTATGTTTATTATTTTATAATTTTGTGTATGTGTTATGTGGATTGAGAAAACTACTTTATACAAGTAATTCCTGTTGCCACTATTGAAATAGTACAGGTATAAATCATAATAATCGATTAATTGAAATCAAACATCGCTAAATAATCTAGGATTAGGGAATAATCAATTATGATTATTATATTAACCTTAATTTCCATCTCTAATCGATAGTGCCATCATTAGAATTTGTTCTTTTTCGTACTGTACCTCTACATTACTCTACAAGAATGCACTGCGCTACAATTGCGCTGTCCATATGATCTCACAATTTTCTACCAATTAATAAATCGCGCAATATACATATCAATTATCGATTGACCGGATTGATTAACTAATCGGATAATCGAGAGCCACCTCAAACATCCTATCCAATAGCTCTTGTCGACAAAATGGTCTTGAAAATCTTTTAGTTTAATGTGGTTCTGACAAAAAAGGATTGAAATATACAATTCACCCACTGATTTTGATGAGCTTCGAATATATCTAGATTCAAATAACATATTTTTTTTATACGACCGTTAAGGAGACAAAACATCTTTAAAAAAATCAGTTTTTATATTTCTGAGCAAGTATCATTGAAATGATGAAAAATTTTTTAAAAAGTTCTCAATAAAAATGTTATAAAAGTGTACTTCATAATAGTGTAATCAGATTTTATAAAAATGTCACAATCGAAATCCTCTTCCTTTCCCAATTTCCTCTAAAATTTTGAAATTTCTTTTATAGCAAAACATAAGCATATTTAACGCCAAATTTAATCATATATATGATAAATGTATTCCGAAAACATATTTTTTAGAAATAAGCTAAAAATATCTCTATGCATGCGCCTTTCGTATCATGGTGTTTGCTACTCATGATGATGTTTTTTTCTTTGCAATTTCATAAAGATAACAGTAAATTAACAATAAATAATGTAGAATTAGAATTTTCAAACAAAATTAAAAATTAAATATATCTACGTCCGTATAGTTCCATAAGATAAAATCACATAAATGAGAGCCTAAGACTAAAAAACACAGTACTGTAATAAAAATATGATAAAAATATAATTTTCAATAAAAGATATAATTATAAACGTATTAATTCAATTCGGACTCTCTTCAGTGTACGATATAAATTATATTAATATTGAAATAATATAAATAAATATTAATAAGATTGCTAAAATCAAATACAATAAGAAAAATATATAAATAAAAATAGATTACTATATAGATCGGAAAAGTAAAAATGTATGATATAGATAAATTCGATATATAGCAAGGACAAAATTCAATGGTAATATCGCAACAATAGAGATTTTTAACGCAATGTATAAACGCAATCCGCTCTATAATATCTTTTTAAAAATTTACTTTTCTTCAACGCAACAATTAACAATTAGCATTTTCGCTAAATATTCAATAGGTCATATCAAGAGCCCGTTCAAAAGAATGCCACTAAATCGCGCTAATAGCGTTTTCAAAAACATCTGAGTTAATCTAGAGCATTTTCAAAAACATCTGAGTTAATCTAGATTTCTCAACAGTAAGAAGAGCACAAGGAAAGAGAAAATGAATAGCAGTAATAAACCAAGAATGTGTAGATTAAAACGCCATTACAGGGGAAGTAATATTTTTTTTTAAATAACATCTTCTTCTTACAAGGGAAGTGTCCGGAACCGATTTGATTCTCTTTCAAATATGTTGTTAAATACACAAATCTAAAAGACACGTATTTTTTTATATGTGCGGATTTTGAGATTTAAAGGATGAAACACCCTTTTGAAGAAAAACGGTATTTTTCTTTAGAATCGAATATCTGCTAAAGAGTTAAGAACTATAAGAGTTAAGGAAAAAAAAACGTGCAACAAATTTTAATGGCTTGAAGAGTAGTTTAAAGTTATATGAACAAAATTTTTTTATTTTTTATTTTTTTTTTAGAAACCCCCACCACTTAAATTTTTTTTTCAAAATTAAAATTTTTGTACCTAATTTAAAGCTTATTTTTTTCCAAATTCAACCATGTGTAATAAAGTTATGTTACGAAATATCATTTTCAAAAATTAGTTATAAATGCTCCCTCCTATATACGCTCCTATATATACTCATCCGTGCTATGTGCGTAAGTAATTACCATCGTACAATAAGATAAATAAAAAATGTTTATGTATAATTTTTATTTATGTTTTCTATGTATTTATAACTATGTATTGTGTATATTTAAATTTTTAAAAAAATTTTTAAATATTATTAATAAGAATTTTTTAAATATACTCTCAGGTCTCTTATTATTTCTTTAATATTTAATTTCTTCTATAAAAATTAAATTTATATTTAAATTTATATTTAAATTTATATTTAATTTCTTCTATAAAAATTAAAAACTAGTAAAAAATAAGTTAATATAAATTGTTCATGTAGCAGCATAATTCTCACAATCAATGTAGTCTTTTCGTTGTAATAATATCTGTGTAAACTGTTTTTCTATTGCAATAGAAAGCAAAATTTAACATCTTTGAATATGATTATCAATTCACTTAATGTTGTTAGATTTGACAGAAATGCCAGTATTTGAAGCAGAAGTGGAATTAAAGGAAAACATAAAGAGTGAAAGCTTCTGGATGGCGAGGAGATTAAGGCAAGGATGTCCACTGAGTCCTATAATGTTTAATTTGTTAACGGCGGATCTGGAGGAGGAAATGGGAAGGATGAAATGGGGAGGGGTAAGGCTTGGGGGAGGGAGAGTGTACACACTGGCGTACGCAGATGATATTGTGTTATTAGCGGAGGATGAGGAAGGGATGAGGAGCATGATTGAGAGGCTGGAGGGGTATATGGAGAGGAAAAGACTGGAAGTGAACACAGAAAAGACAAAGATAATGAGGTTTAGGGGGGGGGGGGGTAGAATGATGAGGAAAGGAGATGGAAAGGAAGAGAGTTGGAGGAAGTGAAGGAGTTCAAATATTTGGGGTATGTAATACAAAGAAACGGGGAGCAGGAGGCGCAGGTAAGGGATAGGGCAAAAAGGGCAATGGCGGTAATGGGGCAGGTATGGGGAATAGGGAAGAGAAGGTTTAGGAGAGATTGGGCTAGGAGATTATGGATATTTGATAGGTTAGTATGAACGGTGTTGGGATATGTGGTAGAAGTATGGGGATGGAGGGAAAGGGATAGGATAGAAAGGGTGGAGGAGAGATATTTAAGATTGCTGTTGTAGGTAGAGGGGAGGACGCCAGGATATTTGATCAGAGAAGAATTGCAGACGGAGAAGCTGAAGACAGGGGCAGGCAGGAGGGCATGGGGTTGGGAGAAGAGGTTAAGGGAGGTGAAAGGGAGTGAAATAGCGAGAAGATGTATGGAAGAGATGAGGGAGAGATGCGAAAGGGGGGGGTGAGTTCGGGCTGGGAGAAGGAAAGGAGGAACTTCTTCGGGGAGAGGGAGATGGAGATAGAATTACTAGAGAGGAGGGAGGAGGAGGGGGAGAACTGGTATGGAGAAATGGAGGAAAGGGACAGAGAAATGCAGAGGAGGGAAAGAATAGAGGGGGCGAGGTATAATAGGTGGTATAAGAAGGTAAAGGGGCATACCGAGATACCTAAAAAAAGGATGGGGAGAGAGTAGATGGAGGAAGGTAGCGAAATTTAGATTGGATGAGGAAGTAAGGGAAAGCAGATACTGGGAGGAGGAGGAGAGGAAGTTATGTAGGCTATGAGAAGATGAAGAAACGTGGGAACATGTATGGGAGAATTGTAGGGAGTGGGAAGGAAGAAGGGGGAGCTGGCAGGAGAATGTAGGTAAGATACTGGGGGAGGAGGGAGAGGGTGAAGAATGGATGAGGGATCTGGGGAGGAAAAGGGGGAGGGAGGGAGAGGGATAGAGGGGCGGAGAATTTAGAGCAGGAGGAAAGGAGGTGGAGGGAGGGAGATGGGGTCAAGGAGAGGAGGTCAAGGATGAGAAAGAGTGGATGGATGGATGGAGTATGGATGTTGGTGGTGGGGGCGAAAATGAAGGGAGAGAAAGGATGTGATATAAGCAAAAGGAAGCGGAAATCCACATTTTTGCGAGAGCGTGTGAGGGAGGAGGGGGGAGGGAGGGGGCGGTGGATAGCCGGAAGTAATCGGGGGGGACATCGCCACCCGAGCTCCCCCACTGAGTTAGAATAAGGCTTAGGTTAAGACAATAAGTTAAGTTTTAGTATAAGAGTTAATGTATGGCGGATATTTTTGTAGCGCGATGTTTTGTAATAAGTTGACTGTATTGTATTATATAGTTTGTAACTCTGAGGAGAGCAAATAAATTATTACTACTACTTTTACTACTACAATCTTTGGTACATAATCAATTGTCATCCCCACGATGTCAAAACTTATTTAAATATCCGTGGTTTAAAAGTGGTTATACGAATGAAAGACCAGACGAATTTGAAAATCCAGTACACTTTAGTTTCGACGAAACTTCAACAAAATGTGATATTGAAGATTGCAATAATATAGCTGTAGTAAGATGTTCTTGGTGCAAGAAGTCATTATGCTTGAAACATTTTTTTGTCGAATATCATTATTGTAATGTATATAATGAGTGGATAATATAAAATACAAATATATTTTTTTTAAATATAAATATGTACAATATATAGTTATAAATACATAGAAAAAAACATACATAAATAAAAATTATACATAAACATTTTTTATATATCTCATTGTTCGACGGTAATTACTTATGTACATAGCACGGATGAGGGTATATACGGGAACGTTTATAACTAATTTTCGAAAATGATATTTCGTAACATAACTTTATTACACATGGTTGAATTTAGAAAAAAATAAGCTTTAAATTAAGTACAAAAGTTTTAATTTTGAAAAAAAAATTAAGTGGTGGAGGTTTCTGAAAAAAAAAAATAAAAAATAAAAAAATTTTGTTCATATAACTTTAAACTCTTCAAGCCATTAAAATTTGTTGCACGTTTTTTTTCTTTAACTCTTATAGTTTAGCAGATATTCGATTCTAAAGAAAAATACCGTTTTTCTTCAAAGGTTTTAAGGGGTGTTTCACCCCTTAAAACTCAAATCCGCACATATAAAAAAATATGTGTCTTCTAGATTTGTGTATATGTTTAACAACATATTTGAAGCAGAATCAAATCGGACAGTTGTGACGCTTCCCTTGTAAGTAATAAATATTAGTATCGGTAATGACAGAACTAAAATTATTGATATTATCGATAATTTTGTCGATAATGTCGACAATTTTAGTTCCGTTTAGATGAGGGCGCTAATCCGTCGGAATTTGGTCGCGGCTCCAGCATCCTCTTAATTATTTCCTTTTATAATTTTAAAATTAAGTTTCGAAAAAATTTTACAAAAGTAAAAATTGTCTCAGAATTAAATCATCTCAGAAATATGTCATTTTAAGGATGATAGGTTATGTTGAATCACTATGTAAACAATAATGTGATATAACAAATTAAATTCGCGTTTATAAGCTTTTTATTATTTTATTAAATAATTTTTTCAAAAAACTTACAGCTTCTTTCAAATCATTGGCTGCCAACGCTGTGATATACATTCGTTGCAAAGCTGCTATTATCATAGATAAGAATTGAGGGATCAGGATATGAGATTGTATCTGTCAAATTATTTGCAATTAAATTTAAAAATTCTTCAGTTTACAATAATTTCACATTATACTTTTCTCGCTTCGCGTAGAAAGTTATAATGTGAAATAGATGTTGAAATTTCTAATTTCTACTATTGCTTGGTTCCATATGGGTTTGCAATAATAAATACTTACGTATAGAATGGGAAAGCAGCCGCTGATTACGGTAAATCCCATTGTAAGCGTAGTTTTAAAAAGTATATATCGAATAGCTCGTTGCGTTTTTCCAATAAAACTGCTTACATAAAAATATATGGAAGCTAAATTAATATGCATTTCAAATAATTAAATACTGACAAAAGAAAAGCAAAGAAAGACTAAGCAATGCAAAAATCCAGAAAATGAGTCTTTGCAGAAATATAATACATAATCAACCATATTTTATTTAGAAAAACAATTCTCTTCTTTCCTTGCCCTCTCTCTTTCACTCTCTCTCATTTTCACGCTTTCTCTATCTCTCTTTTCTTCTCTTTCTTTTTCTTTTTTGTTCTTTCTTTAGAGATGAAAAAATTTTTTTAAAGAGAGAATTTAATTCTTTGCATTTTTGCAAATACTGATCAACAAAATTATCGTATAAATAATTTCATATACTGACAAAAGAGTTTTGTAAATAATATATATTTTTCGGATATCATATGCATTGATCATGTTACGCACTTAGAGCAAAAGATGATGAATCTCGCTTCGCGTAGAAAGTTATAATGTGTAATAGATGTTGAAATTTCTAATTTCTACTATTGTTTGGTTCCATATGGGTTTGCAACTTTCCACGCGAAGCGAGATTCATTCCACACCTTATGCTCTAAGTAACATAGTCAATACGCATATGATGCCTAAAATATATATATATATATATATTATATATATATATATATTATTTACAAAACTTTTTTAGTTAATAATTATGAATAAGGATGAAGGACAGCTAAAATCTTTTAAATGTCTCTTAGAGTCATTACTTAAGAATATATATTAAAGTCAAGTTCATTGGAGCTTCTTGTTTTTTTCTGGATTTTTACTAATTTAAGTAACATTTATATTTATAACTTTTAAACAATTGAAAATCCAGATGTACGACCTTAACAGTTGACCTTAATATGATCTATCAAGGCTATGTGCAAAGTTTCATCTCAATCGGAAGAATGCCACATTCGAATACTCTTCCTTCCTTTTCAAAAATGAAGCCTTTAAAAAGCATTTGTTAAATTTTTATCTTTTCTTCCATTATCTTTTCAAAAATAATTGGCGTGTATTGTATTGCATAATTTAATGCACTCTACGGGGTGAAATCAATTTTTCTCGCAAATTTTAAGCTAACTATCGTAAAATGAGGACATTTCTTTATCAATTAAAAAAAATAAGATAAAACTGCATATTAGCGACGACCTCATCAATATTGATGACCTCGATATATGTTATCGAAAACATGTTCCTGAGTGACATTCAAAATATTTTAACCGTCACTCGCTATTTATATAACAAAGATAAAATAACTAAAGATATTGACTAACCGATGGTATAATAGTAAACCTTATTTTGCGTGGAATACTGAAAATCTATATGAAATTATACAGGATTTACCAAAAGTGTGGAAACCCCTTATTTCGAAACCCTTTATTTCGAAAAATACGCATTCTAAAAAATAATGTTTCAGACAAAAGTCGTATGGCGGGAACATAAGATGGTGTCATTAGTTTGACATTGAAGAGTCACCTGAAGGTGACCCACGTGAAGGTCACATTCAACTTTTTAAACGGGACACCCTATATGCTTTTGCATATTCTTATAGTTCATTTCGAGAGCTTTCCAAAACACTATAATTAAGTTAGCTTTCATTAAGTACTTTCCGAGTTATTAGGCTTGAAATCATTTCTTAATTTTACATAAACCGTAAAATATTTAGTAAAATATTCATTTTTCGATCATCCTACCTTAATACTTCTATGTACAAAATAATGAGAGGAATCAATTGGTGTAAAGAAAACACATAATTGTTTCGAAGAAAAAATATGGAATTGTTAATCGCAATAAAAAAGACTAACAAGCAAAGGTGGTCGAAAGATAATAATCAAATAACAATATAAACACACGCTTATTTTAAGGACCAACCAAATAAGAAATTTCTTCTTATTTGGTTGGTCCTTAAAATAAGCCTGTGTTTATATTGTTATTTGATTGTTAATCGCAAATTACATATTTTTTCTTTGAAACAATTATGTGATTCCTCTTATTATTTTATACATAAAAGTATTAAGATAGGATAATCGAAAAATGAATATTTTACTAGATATTTTACAGTTTATGTAAAATTAAGAAATGATTTCAAGCCTCATAACTCGGAAAATACTTAATGAAAACTAACTTAATTATAGTATTTTGGAAAGCTCTCGAGATGAACTATAAGAATATATATATATATATATATATATATATATATATATATATATGTAAAAGCATATAGAGTGTCCCGTTTAAAAAGTTGGATGTGACCTTCACGTGACCTTTAGGTGACTCTTCAAGGTCAAACTAATGATACCATCTTATGTTCCCCTTCAAGCCATATAACTTTTGTCTGAAATATTTTTTTTAAAATGCGTATTTTTCGAAATATTAAGAGGTTTCCACACTTTTGGTAAACCCTGTATAATAATAGATTGTATAATTTTGCATTGAAAACAGGAAGCACACACACACAAAATATAGAGTAAACGTTGTTTAATGTAAAAAATTGAAACTATGCGTGACCATTGAACTTATTTTGAGTAAAACTGTATAAACTGCACTCTCAACAAGAAATAAAATGTAGAATGAACTTTCCTTTATTTTACAAAGTATATGAATGGATACAGTGGATTCCGCTCCCCCCCCCCCCCAGTGGGCTCTACTCTCTAAAATAAATTTAATTTAACAGAAATAGATTTGGGTTAGGTTGTATCTTTCGGAACTGGTGGAGCCCTCCCATAAGAGCTTGCTGAGAGTGCAGATTTATCCAGAATAAGAATTTACAGCAACATTGAACTTATTTTGTAAATAACTTTGTAATAAATAACGATCGACGGCTTTTTGCAAATTAATTAGGGATATGTCTTTGACAACATATGTCAAGGTCATCGAAATTGGTGAGGTCGTCACTAATATACAGTTTTACCAAAAATAAGATTTGATTCTTTTCGCGAAATACTTTTCATCCTTATAAATTAAAAAGATCAGTAATTTTGTACGATTCTTTTTCGCGGAGTAATGGCGTAGTAAAGTATCCATACAACTTTGTCTAATTACCGTCTAATTAGCACTATCCGAGACCCATCACGAGGAAGTTACTGGTCGGATTTAGTGCATCGTATATGTGCGTGCGTGTGCATGTGTTCGCGCGCGCGCATTTGTCATAGCAGAAATAAGGTTTATCCTCTTGTGATATTTAATGAGATTATTCATCAAATATCGCGTGAATCAGAGAGTTCTTAACATATCTTTGCTGTGATAAACATTCTCACATATGTGCGTGTACGCACACACGTATTCACGCACGTATGTAATGCGCTTAATCCATCATGTAATGCGCTTAATCCAGAAATCTTCTTGTGATAGACACCGAGTAATGTTAATGTTGACGAGAATTGAACAAAAATGTTATTTAGTATGCCATTACTCCCCGAAAAAGAATCGTACAAAATTACTCACTTTTTTATTTATAAAAAAGAAAAGTCTATATTTTATGATAATTATCATGAAACTTGTGAGAAAATATAATTCTATCTTATAGAGTGCATCAAATTATGCAATTTTTTGCATGTAATACATGCTCTTACTTTTAAGAAGATGGTGGAAGAGGGAAGCATAAATTTAAAAAATCTAACAAATATTTCTTAAAATAGAGGATTAATTCTCTTAAGAAAAGAAAAACATTATTCAGTTACGACTTTTAAAGAAGCTATGCCTTATTGAAATTATGTGAAATTTTGGTGTAAAATTATTTATGCTAATTATTTATGATAATTTTGTTGATATTTCTCTACAGAATTTAAATAAAAACGTCAAAAGCATTAAATGTATATATATGTATATATGTATATATATATATATATATATATATATAAATGTATATATGTATGTAATATATATATATATATATATATAAGTAATATATACAGCGTGTGTCAAAAGTTCCGGGACGGCTGGATAATTTGAAAAATACGCATCACAGAGGAAAATGACCTAGACAAAAGTTGTAGGATTTTTCCCGGGCAATCCGACGGTGATCTTAGATTTGACCTTGGATAGTCATTTGAAGGTCACATAAAGATTACCTTCAATTTCTTAAATGGAACCCCCTATTTTTCATTGCATATTCTTGTAGCTTATCTCGAGAGCTTTCCAAAACACTATAATTAAGTACCTTTTTATTAAGTACTTTTTGAGTTATAAGGCTTGAAATAATTTCTTAATTTTACATAAACCATAAAATATCTAGTAAACCATTCATTTTTCGATTATCTTACCTTCATACTTTTATGTACAAAATAATGAGAGGAATCAATTGGTGTAAAAAACACATAGTTGTTTTTAAAAAAAAAATGTAATTGTTAATTGCAAATTACATACTTTTTTCTTAAAAACAACTATGTTTTTTCTTTACATCAATTGATTTCTCTCATTATTTTGTACATAAAATTATTAAGGTAAGATAATCGAAAAATGAATTATTAAGGTAAGATAATCGAAAAATGAATATTTCACAAGATATTTTACGGTTTATGTAAAATTAAGAAATGATTTCAAGCCTCATAACTCGAAAAGTACGCAATGAAGAAATACTTTATTATAGTGTTTTGGAAAGCTCTCGAGGTCAGCTATAAGAATATACAATCAAAAATAGAGGTTTCCATTTAAAAACTTTTAATTGATTTTTCCGTGTCCTTAACAACACTATCCAAGGTCACACTAACCATACTATGTAATGCGCCCCTTAAAGTCCTACAACTTTTGTTCGGAACATTTTTCAAGTAAATGCGTATTTTTCGAAATACCAGCCTGATACGGTCGCTCTGATACACCCTGTAGATAGAGTAC
Organism: Camponotus floridanus; assembly: GCF_003227725.1. NCBI lineage: Eukaryota > Metazoa > Arthropoda > Insecta > Hymenoptera > Formicidae > Camponotus > Camponotus floridanus. The sequence goes on along the minus strand of NW_020229428.1, from coordinate 37,921 downwards.
CCCTCGATATAAAATTGAAAATTGTTATGACCGCGAATGGACATCCAACGTGGAGCTTTCAAGGTTTATAAAAGCGTTTTAAACAACACTTACGGAACAAAAGTGATATAGCACGTTTTAAAAAAGTTATCATAAAAGATGGTACATATGTAGATAAATTGGACATTATAAAGAAAAATGTCTACGATCGATTTTCTGAAGCGCGTGAACAGAAACAATTGGTAACAAGGAGGCAAATACAGCAGTGGGCTATAGCTGCTGCAACACAATTTCGAGATGAAGACAATGAAGAGAAGAGCGTTTTTCAATTTACAGCATCGGCATCGTGGTTAACTAATTTTCTTACAAGTTATAGAATTTCTAATCGTCGCGTTGTACGCTATATATCAAAAAAAGAAATTAAATCACCGGAAGAAATTTCGAAATCTGCGAAACAATTTCAAGATTTAATACAATCAATTTCTGGCGATTATGATCCCGATTATATTATTAATACGGATCAAACTGGTTGTGAATATCGAGTAAATGTTTCAAGAACATACACACATACGGGAGAAAAAGCAGTCGAACTTTCCATAGGTGATTTAAATAAGGTAACTCATTCATACACCGCTCAATATACTCTCACAAAATCTGGAAAATTAATAGATAAAGTATTTGTATGCCTACAAGAACCGGGAGATACATTTGGAGTCTGTGTAAAAGTAGAAGTTGACGAGCGTTTAAAACTGTGTAAAAATGTTGTTGTTTGCTCAAAGTCGGGCAAACTGACCTCTTATTTATATGAAGAATATTTAAAAACAATCATAAAACCGTATGTTGAAAACATTCCTTCTTGATGATTGTAGACTCGTGGGGAGGTCAAAAAAATATTCACATGTATAATGAAATTTTTGTAAATGACGATAACAAACCAACATGTAATTTACAAATAATTCCGCCGAAATGCACTCCGATCTGTCAACCTTGTGACGTCTATTTCTATAGACAAGTAAAAATTATTATAAAAAGAATTCAAAACTGTCCGGATATTATAGTTAGCGAAGAAAAAAAAGAATTGAATTCGCGATATAACGCGATACGAATACAATCATTAACCCATTATTTATTATCTGCTTCGAAGTTTAGAAAAATGATCGAATTTGCTTGGTACGCGTCGAAGTTAACAAATGAACGCGATATATTTTATAACGTTAACCAGTTATGTTTTCCACCTAATGTACAGAACAATAAATGTATTTGTAAAACACGGCTTCCATTTATAAAATGTTCATGGTGTGCGAATCATTTATGTTTTCAATGCTTTTATATAGATTTTCATCCTCAACATTGTACAGCGATGTCAGAATTTTATAATAAATAAATAGACATAAAAAACATGTAAAAGCTATTATCATTTTTTTACAACACATAAGTGCAAAATATTTAATAAAACATAAAAAATCAGCAGAATAAATCATGTACAAGAATTTAAAAAAATTAAATTAAATAGTCATTTGAAAAAAAAAATTCACACAGGCGGTCTCGAACCCAGCTTGGGCATGTGACAAAATATTAGACGCACGCTTAACCACTACGGCTACCGCGCATCATGCTAAATGTTCATTATCTATCGTACTTCCCTTACAGTTAGAAAATGCTTAAATTTAGATACATATTTCTTAGAAACTAAGGCCCATACACCCAAAACCTCTGACATGGTTTAATAATTTTACCTCCCCTTTCGAATGCACTATAGCTCATTTGAAAGTAGAGTTCGCACTTCGTGGCCTCTCCTTGTAAGAAAGGCGCGCACGTTATCCCATAAGTAACGGTTAACAATTGGTAGTCACATGGAGCGTCACTTGACTCCAATTGCCATCGAATCCGCTGATAATCAAGATTACGCGGATCGATCAAAATTTGTCGGAACATCTTAGCGATATCAGCGGTATACACGAATCGGAATTGTCGCCATTGTAAGAGAATCGAAGGCAATTCCGTTTGTAACTTAGGCCCGGCTAACAAGTGATCGTTTAACGTTGGGCCATTGGACGTAGCACACGATGCATTAAAAATGACGCGAGTTGTGGCGCTATCTGCGCGAAACACCGGATGATGCGGAAGATACACCGCTTGAATTTCCGAATTGACGGGCTGCGAAACCGAACGCATATGCCCGAGGCTCTCGTACTCGCTCATAAATTTTTGATATTCGAGCTTTAATTCCGATTGTGAAGAAAAACGATGTAACAGGGATTATAGCATGCGCTCGGCAGATTGTCGTGATTGTCCGATGTCAATCGGGGGTGGAGATTTGAAGGGCAGGCGAACAATATAACGCTCACTGGCGTCACGAGAGTGACTGACGCGAAAATGAGTTTCGCATTGTTCGTCTTGAGACGAGATAATTTGACAGGATGGGAGGTCCTCGTACTTCCAGAATTTCTGAATAGCCTCCGAAAGAGAGTGAATAGATGTGCTATGATGCACCGCAACGTGAAGAGAGGATCGGTCCGCCTCCGCGGGGAAGAGACCGGATATAATCTACCCGAAGATGGACCGTTGAGCAAAGGGGTGACCGGGTTTTTCTTTTCGGACACCGTCTAATATGAGAGTTTGAACGGGTTCGAAACTCGTTGGATCAGGGTCCGCCCCATCTAAATGAGAGAGATGAGAGAGAATTGAACCATCGGACACTCGTTTTGGGAGCGTAAAAGGTTAAGGAAGGAAGAATTAGAGCGGTCGTCGAAAATGACGGAGTCGCGGAATTAACGGGAGAGATTTTGATATGTGCGGCATGTTGTACCGTGCCGACTTGAGTACCCCCCACTGCGGAAACCGAAATAGGCATTCGGATCCTTTTCGTTCGCAAAGTCTGAGCCAAACTCTCCGAAATGAAAGTAGCCTCCGAGCCCTGATCGAGGAGAGCGCGCACGACAACGGAACGACCGGAAGCAGCTTCCAATTTAACGTGAGCGGTAGCGAGGAGGACCTGCGATCGCGAGCGCGAAGCCGCTGAAGCGAGCAAAGAATTAACTTCAACGGAGGCTGAAGTTGTCTGAGTCGGTGTCTCCTTCGCTTGAGAGATCGCGGTGTTTGATTCAGAATCCGAATCGACGTGTAGCATCAAGTGATGCCTTTTACTACAAGATCGACAAGAATACTTGCTTTTGCAGTCCTAAACCGTATGAGAAGCGCTCAAACAATTAAAACAGCGTTTAAATTTCTTGATAGTTTCGCGGCGTTGAGTCGGATTCTGAGCCACAAATTTTGTACATGTATTAAGAAAATGACGAGCCTTGCACAATGGGCAGGCCGACAACATAGTAACGGACGCAGTCGCAACAATAATGCGAGACGAACCGGGAGATTTTGGAATTTTAGCGGTCGAACTCGAGGTACATTCTTCAAGCGCGTGAATTCGATGCGCCATAAATTTATTTAATTCCTTGAACGTTGGCGGAATGTCGGTGTCGCTTGTTTTGAGATTCCACGCCTTCCGGGAAACGGGATCTAGTTTTTGTGTACTCAAATGAACAAGAAAATCATCCCAAAGATCGCTCGGAGTGCGATCTAAATTCTTCAGGGAAGAGACAGTAATATTAATCTTATCGAACAAAGATTGAAGGTCAGAAGCAGATTCTTTGTTTATCACCGACAATCTGAGCAACGTCGAGAAGTGAGAGGTCAAAAGCCGCATTTTGTTTTCGAATCGCTTAACGAGGGTGCTCCAAGCAATCGGAAGATTATCTGCGGTGATCGCAATGCTACTAATTGTATCGAGAGCTCGGCTCTTTAGCGATGATACAAGATAATGCATGCGCGTGAAATCCGATAACGATTTATTTTTAATGATCAGCGCGGTGAATCGATCGCGAAAGTTCTCCCAATCGGAATAATTCCCGTCGAACGGCAGTAATTTGATCTGTGGGAGGTGCGAAGGAGAAAGTGCGGACGCGTCTGAACGCACGATACTTGTGTCGAAAGATAGATTGTGGCTCACGACAAGTTCCAATTCCTCGAGGCATTCAGTCATGTGCTCCCAGATCGTCTAGTAAATCTCCTCGATAGCCTCATAATAGTTTTCCTTGAAATAGTCCATCGTAGATCGGGATGCTGCTGACACGGATTTGAGAAGAAGGACATGCCCGTCCTATATTACATCCAGTTGTCCTTGAGGGCAGCGGTCCGAGTGCGGATTTTTGCCGCAATGAGATTTGCTTTTCCCACCTTCTTAAAGTTCTTAAGCGCTCACTCGATTGAGCGCTGCAAAAGCATTTGTTTTGAGAGAACGTCGCTCATGGTGCGGCGCTGAAATGTCAAGGTCGAGATCACAATGTCCCACACACACACTCACGATTCGGCTCGAAGGATCAGCAATATGTTTGCGAGTGCGCTCGCAAAATTGCGACGCGAAACTCGAGCGAACGCCGGAACCGCTCAGCGCTGAGCGCGAAATGTGCGTTATGCGAATCCGCGGATTCGCTGTAGGACAGATGGAAGCGGAAGAAGGTCCTAAGAAGAAACACACTGAGTTTTACGGAATCTTCCGTTTATTTTGACCGATAACACAATGACGGTTGACGTGTAGCTTAAAAACAATGGATACGCGGTGAAGGTCATAGTTTCCGTTGGCGGTAATGGCGTCGAGCGGAAATCTTCTTATCCTCCAAATTGTCAGCTCAATTCGCCGCGACGGAAATCTTGCCGAGCGTTTGGCGAACGCTCTATCGGATCGGAGATCTTGCCCGAATTCGCGGAAACTTTGTCGCGAAGCCGGAGGACGAGCGCGAGCGCGTACCGCCGTACAGATTTGCACCGCGAGCCGACACGTCACCAAAAAAATACAAAAAAAAAACACGCTACGAAATGTACAAAAAAAGAAAAACGTTGCACAATGAGTAGTACACTTGAATCTAATAGCGAGAATTTCGAGATGCGGGCAAGCTAGTAAGCATTGCAGGCAAAGAACTCGATGCGAGAACTTGATGTGCGAACTCCGAAGTGGCCGTCGCAAGACTCTGGTCCGGAACGAAATCTGCCGCCAGCTTTTCGCGAAAATAACGAACAGAAAAACTGAAGAAGCAGCTGATATACAATAGATCGCTCGGAGATCGCGCGACCCGGGCGAATTTCAACGCGTCAGAGCGAGAGCGCACCAAAATACTCGAATCTCTCTTCCTCTCTTACCCTTACGGCTGCTGCGAGTTGTAGACACGTCGTGTAAACCGAATGAGACCTATGTACGGAGTAACGAACTCCGAACATAGTGCGAAAGGCGGCTTAGAGTAATTAAAATAATTGAAAAATTAAAAAGAAGATAGCATAAGAGCCAACGCGCGGTAATTGGAGAACAGAGAAGCAACAACACTTCTTTCTTTTTTTAATATTAGTTTATTAAAAAACACATTATAATAACAAAAAGCAAACGTTTCAGATCTTTTGATTCTTCTTCAGCGCGACCTTAACAATATATATTACAGATATATATTACAGTTACATTAAACGAATTTGTTCTCGACGCGTAAGTGACGCTAAATTGCATCCTGCGGAGGTCTAGTAAGCGCTTTGCTTCCAACAGTCAATTAAATATACTATAGTTATGCTATGCAACGTCACAGCAGATTTTACAAATCGAGTAAAAATAATAAAATAAATACCAAAATATATTACACGTGAATAAGCTTTTTTGCTTAAATTAATAGTTAGAAGCATGGCTCATCGGATTCCGCGCTTTTTACAATTAATAATATAGTAATAATATAGTAATAATATAGTATGCCGCTGTGCGCCCTAAAGTCGATTCGAGATTCGATGACTGTATAAATATATCCTCGGTTGTCAGGACATAAACATGGACTCAACCAAGAACATACGCAGTTGACTCAACGATAACAAACATACCGACGCGTGAACAAACGCCTCATATTTTCAATAAATTATTGATTATCGTTGCAAATGTATGATGCAAGCTCTCTATATTCTTCATAAGCCGAACTGTCCATTTAGGGTGATTGTCTCCTCAATCAATACTCCCCTATACCAATTAGCTACATTTTTACATAACATTATCTATGATATAAAACGCAAAAATATATATAATATACATTAAAAGTTGTTATAATTAAAAAAAAAATTTCTTGCGAGACTCGAACCCGCAACGTTGTGACTACGAATCTAGCGCTCTGCTATTACGCTACGCGCTCTTCGATTTAAGGTCTTACTTACTTTTCTTTTGCAAACGCTTGAGAAGCGCGTCTTATCCGTTTACAGGTATTCATTTTATGTGATACCCAAACGATACACCGAATTTCGGCGAAATCGATTGGTATCACACTGTGACCTGTCCTTGCAAGACGAGAAATGAGACAAAATTTTGTATTACAAAAATCTTAATAACTCAAAAACTAATCATTTCCGGACCTATGTTGATTAACTTTTTTTCTTTTCTAAGCATGAGGAATCCATTTCCATGAGGATCCATTCCTGAAATTTTGCCCACTACTTATGAAACATTCTGTATATTGTTAACATCGCGCTGTAGAAGGACCAAAAGATGATCCGAAACATTCGCTTTTTGTTATTATAATGTTTTTTAATAAACTAATATTGAAAAAAGAAAGAAGTGTTGTTGCTTCTCTGCGCTTCAATTATTGCACATTGGCTCTTATGCCATTTTCTTTTTAATTTTTGATTATCTGAGCCAAATCTCTAATTATTAAATTTAAAGTAATTGAGTGAAAAATAATTTGACGAAAGAGTGTTGACTCCACTCTAATTGAGTGAATTATTCACTTCAAGTGATACGTTCACTTTGCAAGTGAATTTTCACTAATTACAAGTGGCATTATTTTCACTATCACTTGAAGTGAATATTTATTCGTTTCAACTTAGATATCACTCTAACAAGTAATCTACGGAAGTGTCACTCACCAATTTTAAAGAAACTTTGCACATTTGTAGAATTATGAAGAATATTTGATACATATTTTTTTTATCGGCCAAGGTTCGCTCTGAACGGTTAAAACTACCCTTTAAATGTAGAGGGGATTTTATGCACCAGGTGGAATAAGTTAAATATTTCAAGAAATTAAATACTTATAGCGGGTTTTTGGGATCGCTGAAACTAAATCTGATGTTAAAATTATGGAAATCAAAATGGCCGATTCAATGTGGCCTCGTACATAAAAAAAGTGTTCTGTTCGGCTCTGTAGGGTATCGAAATATTGTAAAAAAAATGTTAAATTTGAATTTTGGTTAAATTAGTTTATCAAATTATAACCTTTTAATTTTTAATTTTTAATACGCGAACAAATAATACGATTAAGGCTAACTTTTAAAGTGTATTTAAAGTGTATTTCTTATATTAAATTTGACTCATACGTTCGTTTTTAACTTTAAAGTTTTATTTTTTCAAGCCCGATTAAATACTGATTATTATATATAAGAACCACTTCATATATTTTTATTTGAATTTTGGTGTTTCTCAAGGTTTTCGACATCGCTAATCACAATTCTGAGATCAGATTTTCGAAATTTTACGCAAAAACAATATTGTCAACGTAAGCTGTCCTAAATAAATAATAGCAGTACATTCATAACAACAATACATTCATGCATAAAACTTTCCTTTGGCGTAACCCAGAGCTAACGATGTGCACTTAGAAAGTTATGTAGCTCCTCTTTTTTTATATAGTTTTTTTTGTACTTTGTATATTTTGTATTTTTTTGTATTTTTTTGTATTTTTGTATTTTGTTATTTCTTACAATAGTTAAGGTCTGCTTTTTGTTATGTCTTTTGATAATTGGTTGTTTATGCATTTTGTCTTTACAATTGAAAAGAAGAATGAACAAAAAAATAAAAAAATTAAAGAAATTAAAAAACAATATAAAATGATGAAACAAATTTTTATTGTAATTTTCAACTTTGTTATTAATTACATGTGCCGAGGCCGTGCTCTTGTTATGTTCATCGGTTTCTTGTGGGTTTTGTCTTTTCGAATGAAAAGGAAAAAAATTAAAATAATTAAAAATAAATTAAATTAAAAAATAAAGTAATTAAAAAAAAATTCTTTTTTGTATTTTACGACTTTGTTATTCCTTACACGAGCCGAGTCTGTACTCTTTGTTATCTTTTTTAATTAAAATAGATTACCATAAAAAATAGATTACTGTTTTTTATGCGTTTTGTTCTTTCAAATGAAGAAGTAAATGAAAAAAAAACATTATAGCAGTTACTCCGGCCCTCAAAAAGTGAAACCGTTCGCCTCAAAGTGAAACTGTTAGCCTCTCATTTTTAGGAATGCCTCTCATCTTCAGTAGTACTGTTTTCTTGAAAAATTACGCAGATGTGATAATCTGTAAAAAAATGGGTACATAAAGATTTCATGCATGCACATCTGAGTACTGCTGAAGCATTGCACAAATTACAGATTGCCGCACATTTCTTAAAACAGTAATCAACTGAATTGTCAAATTCAGGAGGTTTTTCCGTTGCGTAACCACTTTTATACCAGGAATATTTAATAAGATTTTTAAATCGAGATGAAGAGAACTGGTTATGGATTAGTGATTGGAGCTTAATAATATTATTACTGTGATGTAAATTTATGTCATGATTATACAAAACAACTATGTCCAACAAATATCTGATAAAATTTTTCCAAGATCTGAAGAAGAATCGAAAAGTTGTATCATTCCTGTAGTACCTGCAGGAATGGTTTTGATTTGGATCGATTTTTCTTTTTTTGAAAACAAATATTTGATTCAAATATGAATTTTGAATTTTGACTGTGATTTTTGAATTGTGCTGCAAGAGAAAGATGGGAACTTTGGAATACAACATACGCGAATATAACAAAATCTATTCTAAGGCTGACAATGTACTTGTATTTGCTTCAAACTCAGGTAAGTTGATATCCGCGCTTGTAAAAATATGGTTCGAGGAAGTGTTTTTTCCATTATTTAGTGATAAAAATATATTGTTCTAACAGCAATATTGATTTCCATAATTTTAACATCAGATTCAGTTTCAGCGACCCCAAAAACCCGCTATAAATATTTAATTTCTTGAAACATTCAACTTATTCCATCTGGTGCATAAAATCCACCTTCTACATTTAACCTTTAGAGGGCCGGGATTTGAGAGGCATATCCACCTTAGTAAAATGGTAAAAAAGGTATCTTATATCATGGATTGACCATACACTAAGTGTCGATAATGCGTAGCGCCACTATAGTGGCTTTCCGGTCCGGAAGGGATCGACCCGCATATAAAATTTCTTTCACATCAATTTGGAAGTATAAATATGCGTTTCCGATGTATTTTTCGACGTAGAATCCAAATCTGATGTCAAAAATACAATAAACCTGAAAACAACCCCTATAAAATTACAAAAACTACCCCTTTCATCACGTATGATTTCGAAACACCCTCTTCTTTTGAATACGGGCTTGGGACCGGCTGTGGCAGAATTATGTTTCTTTTTTTTATTTTAATTTTTTTGTTTAGAAAATTTTTGCTATAGTTGCAAGATCTTTTCTTTTTTTTTTTTTTTTTTTTTTTTTTGAGTGAAAAATGTTGTATCAACACAAGTAAAAAAAATAAGTGCATCTCGAGCCTGAATTGAACAAGTTATTCTGGTGCGCCAATAGTGGTTTTCCGGCCCTCTAAAGGTTAAACCTGCCTATACACACACACACGCTAAAACCCTACTCTACTTAGCCTATTTGGACTTCCGCTTCCGGTTTTTCTCGAGCTCTTTCCATTTCTCCTATTTTCTCCGCTCTTCATTTTCTTCCATTCTTTTCTCTTCCTCTCTCTCTCCCTTCTCCTCTCTCTCCTCTATTCCTCCCCCCTTCTCATTAACACTTCTTTCATCCAATCCTGACCTTTTCCCTCCTCTCCTAATACTCTTTCCACAGCCTCTTGCCAACTTTCCTCTTCCCTCCCTCTTCTCTCTCGCATCCTTCCCATACATGTTCCCATGTCTCTCTATCACTACCACACATTCTACATTCCTTTTTCTCTTCACTTTCCCAATACCTACTTTCTCATATTTTATTGCCTAACCTGAATCTTGCCATCCTTCCCCATCTCACCTCCGACCAACCCTTTTTTAGGTACTCTGGTAATCCCTCACTCCTTATTCTCTTATACCATATATTAAATTTCGACCCTTCTATTTTTTCCATCCTTTCCTCTCTCTGCTCCTCCTTCTCCTTTCTTTCTACCTACCACCTCATACTCTATCATTCCTTCTTCTCCTTCCCTTTTCCACACTAATTCTTCTAAACCTTCTTCTTTGAAAAATTCCTCCCTCTCTTTTTCCCAGTTTGATATCTTTCTATCCTTCTCTATCCTTTTCTTAATTTCTTCCAAACAATCTTTCGCTAACCTTCCTTTCTTTATCTCTTTCTTCCTTCTCTAATCTTTTCTCGAAGTTCCATACCTTTCTTGCTGTTCTACCTTTTAGTTTATCTCTTTCTAGTTCCTCCCTTATATATCCTGGTGTACTCCTATCTACTCCTAGTATCCATTTTAAAAATCTTTCTTCCACTCTTTCCATTTTTTCCCTTTCCTTCCATTCCCAAATCTCGGCTCCGTAGCTTAACACCGTCCAGATCAACGCATCAAACAGCCATATTCTTTTTCTTATAGCCTTCCCAAATTTCCTTTTCCCTATGCTCCACACTTGTCCCATAATTCCCATTGCCTTTCTTACTCTGTCTTTTATATGCCCCCCTCTTGTCTGCCATTTGATTGAAAAACATATTCTAAGTATTTTATCTCTTTAACCTCCTCTATCTCCTTCCCCTTCCACATCCACTTAACTCTTTTTCTCCTCCCTTTCTAAATATCATTACCTTAGTTTTCGCCACATTCATCTCCAGTCTCTTTTTATCAATATCTTTCCATTCCTGCTAGCATTGCCTTCATCTCTTCTTCCTCTTCCGCCACCAGTACTATATCGTCCGCATATGCCAAGGAGTATATCTTCCCCTCTCCCAGCTTAATCTCTCCCCATTTTCCCCTAGCCATTTTTCCCTCTTCCAAGTCTACAATTACAATATTAAATAACAGCGGACTTAGCGGACTCCCTGTCTTACACCTCTCCCCGTCCAAAATTCCTCATTTATCTCTTTTCCTATCCTCACTCTACTCTTTGTCTCCCTTAATACCTCCTCTATTTTCTCTATCAACCCCTCTCTAACCTCTCTCTCTCTTAGAGCTTTTATCAACACCTACCTATCTATCGAAAGCCGCTCTTAAATCTACAAATATCAGCTTCTTTTTCTCCCTATAAATCTGCCTTTGCGCTAAGTAATTCAGTACATATTGTCCATCACCCCTTTTCCCTTTCTAAATCCTGTCTGATTTTTCGGTATAAAATCCTTTTCTTCTACTTCTTCCCTTAACCTTTTCGTTAGAATCGATGTGTAAATCTTATACAGCATTGGCTGAGTATAACCCTCCTATAATTTGTAACCTATCTTCTTCCCCTTTTTTTACTATCAGCACAATTATTCCTTCCTTCCATCCCTCCAGCCACCCTTCACCGCTCCATACTCTATTACAAATCTTCCAAGCCCATTTCTTTATTTCTTCTCATCCATATCTCCATACCTCATTTGGTATGCCGTCTAAACCCACTGCCTTATTTAATTTTAATTTATTTATAACTTTGTTAACTTCCTCCCATTCTATGTCTCTCTCCTGCACTCCTCTATTTCCTTTCTCTTTTCCTTTGAGAACTCTCTCCCCTCCTAATAGTTCCATAAAATGTTCTTTTCATTCTCTCATCTGTATCCCTTCATCTACTCCTTTTGTTGTCCTCCTCTCTCTATTTACTATCTCCCATACCTTACTTTCTGTTCTCGCTTCTCCTGCCTCCCTTATTAATCTTTCTCCCTCCTCCCTCTTTTTCCTTCTGCAATCTCCCTATTCTTTCTCTTTTCTTCTCTATGCTTTTTCCCTCTATACCTCTTCCCCTTTTCTCCATCTTCTCAACTTTTGTCTCACTTTTTTCTTTTGCCCTACACATTTCTTATCCCACCATCCCGTTTTTCTCTCCCTTCCCTTATCTCCTTTCCCGCACTCTTCTAAGGCTTTCTTTATTCTTTCATTCATTTTCTCTATCTCTTCTCCCACCTCTCTTTCTTTCCCTCCTATTCCCCTCCTAAATTTCTCTCTCTCTTCCTCGTCCCATATCCCCCTTTTGTCCCCCTGGCTCAAACTCTTTCCCTTTTCCCATTTACCTTCTTCCCTTATCCAACAAATTACTGGGTGATGATCCGAGTCAATATCGTCTTTCTATTCTTTCCCGTAATCCTTCATTTCCTACTACATAATCTATCACCGTATTTCCTCTACTTCCTTTATACGTATATTCTACATCTTCATCCCCTCTTATATTCCCATTTAAAGTGTTCCATTCCGTCTCTTCTAATACCTCTACCAACCTCCTCCCTTCTCTATTGCTTTTCTTTAGAGTTCCTAATCTTTATTGTTCCTTGATCCTTTCCCATATTGACCTTCCCCCCATTTCTCTTGTCCTTGCATTAAATCTCTTCCTATTATTATTCTCCTGCCTTTTGCTTTTCTCTCTTCCATCCATTTCTTTAATCTCTCTATCTTTTTCTCTAAGTCTTCATTAACGTATATCCTCACTATCCTGCATTCTTCCTTTCTCATTTTCCACTTTCCTGTCATCATCCCCTCTTCTCTTGTTTCAATTTCTCCCGCCTCTATTCTCTCCTCCTTTTTATCCCCATTATCATCACTCCCATTGTCCTCCCTTTTTTGTTCCTCTTACTCGCATATTGTATTCCCCACTTAAAACCTATATATATATATATATATATATATATATATATATATATATATATATATACAGAGTGGGCCATTTTAAGTGATCCACTCAAATATTTCGGAAAATAATGAAAAATCAAAAAAATGTTTCAGATAAAAGTTGTATGGCTTGAAGGGGGCCATCAGATAGTGGCAATGATTTGACCTTGGAGAGTCATTTGAAGATGACGTAAAGGTAACCTTCAATTTCTTAAATGGAACTCTCTATTTTTTATTACATATTCGTGTAGCTTATCTCGAGAGCTTTCCAAAACACTATAATAAAGTATTTCTTCATTGAGTACTTTTGAAGTTATGAGGCTTGAAATCATTTCTTAATTTTGTATAAACCGTAAAATATCTAGTAAAATATTCATTTTTCGATTATCTTGCTTTAATACTTTTATGTACAAAATAATGAGAGAAATCAATTGGTGTAAAAAAAACACATAGTTGTTTCAAAGAAAAAATATGTAATTGTTAATTGCAAATTACATATTTTTTCTTAAAAATAACTATGTGTTTTCTTTACATCAATTGATTCCTCTCATTATTTTGTATATAAAAGTATTAAAGCAAGATAATCGAAAAATGAATATTTTACTAGATATTTTACGGTTTATACAAAATTAAGAAATGATTTCAAGCCTCATAACTCGAAAATTACTCAATGAAGAAATACTTTATTATATGTTTTGGAAAGCTCTCGAGATAAGCTACACGAATATGTAATAAAATATAGGGAGTTCCATTTAAGAAATTGAAGGTTACCTTTACGTCATCTTCAAATGACTCTCCAAGGTCAAATCATTGCCACTATCTGATGGCCCCCTTCAAGCCATACAACTTTTATCTGAAACATTTTTTTGATTTTTCATTATTTTCCGAAATATTTGAGTGGATCACTTAAAATGGTCCACCCTGTATATATATATATATATATATATATATATATATATATATATATATATACATATATATATACAGGGTGAGGCATCTAAAACAGGCCACCTGAATAACTCCGTTGGTAAGCCGAATACAAAAAAATTGTTCAGACAAAAGTTGTATGGTTTCAAGGGGGACATATGATGGTGTCATTAGTTTAATCTTGAAGAGCCACCCGAAGGTCACGTGAAGGTCAGCTCCAACTTTTTAAATGGGACATCTTATATGATTTTGCATATTCTTGTAGCTCATCTCAAGAGCTTTCCAAAACACTACAATTATGTTAGTTTTCATTGAGTACTTTCCAAGTTATGAGGCTTGAAATCATTTTTTAATTTTACATAAACCGTAAAATATCTTGTAAAATATTCATTTTTCGATTATTTTACCTTAATATTTTTATGTACAAAATAGTGAGAGGAATCAATCGGTGTAAAGAAAACATACAGTTGTTTTTAACAAAAAATATGGAATTGTTAATTGCAAATTCTATATTTTTTCTTAGAAACAACTATGTGTTTTCTTTACACCAATTGATTCCTCTCATTATTTTGTACATAAAAGTATCAAGGTAAGATAATCGAAAAATGAATGGTTTACTAGATATTTTACGGTTTATGTAAAATTAAAAAATGATTTCAAGCCTCATAACTTGGAAAGTACTCAATGAAAACTAACATAATTGTAGTGTTTTGGAAAGCTCTTGAGATGAGCTACAAGAATATGCAAAAGCATATAAGGTGTCCCATTTAAAAAGTTGGAGCTGACCTTCACGTGACTTTCGGGTGGCTCTTCAAGATTAAACTAATGACACCATCATATGTCCCCCTTGAAACCATACAACTTTTGTCTGAACAATTTTTTTGTATTCGGCTTACCAACGGAGTTATTCAGGTGGCCTGTTTTAGATGCCTCACCCTGTATATATATATATATATATATATATATATATATATATATATATATACAGGGTCTACCAAAAGTGTGGAAACCCCTAAATATCTCGGAAAATATACGTTTTACAGAAAAGTGTTTCCAACAAAAGTTGTAGGGTTTAAGAAGATCTATATATTGATTCTATCAGTTTGACCTTGGATGGCGTCGTCAAGGTCAGGTCAAGGTCACATTGACTTTTTTAAATGACACCCCCTACATTTGATTGCATATTCTTATAGCTTAATTCAAGAGCTTTCCAAAACACTATAATAATGTTCATTTTTATTAAGTACTTTGCGAGTTATGAGGGTTGAATGATAGAGTAGCGCCGGTATTAACATTATCCAAGGTGTACTACATGGAGGTTACTCGCTCGGATTTGCATCTGTTGTGTGTGTGATCCAGCTAACTAAGGCAAGATCGATTCCTCAACATATCCTCATATTTCGCTGAAGTCAAATTGCCAAAAAATTGCTCCATAAAACGTGTATGAAACGTCTCGTTAGTTCCTTCATTTACCGCTATGTGACGCACTACATGCAGTCTAACTCGCATTTAAAATTCAACTAAGAATGTATAAAGCTATCAAAGAACGAGCACCTTCTAACTTCAGCTTTGAGCAAGCAGAAATTAATTGTTATCGTCCAAATACAACGTACGATTAATTAAAATTAAACGTTTTAAAAATGGCTGGCGACTTGTCGGAACGTGAAAGAATCACTATCCTCATGATGCGTGAATGGGGTGATAACGAAAGATCGTTCTCTGATGTCGTTCGATTATTTAATGACACGTATCCGAACCGTCGAATTAATAAGTCCACTGTGTTAAAAACAATAGAACGTTTTAGACAAACTGGTAGCGTAAGAAATCGCTCTAAGTCAGGAAGACCATTGTCTGCAACCAACGAAGAAAAACAACTTGATGTTCTGCAGACATTTATTGAAGATCCCAATTCTAGTGTTCAGAGAGTCGCTCAAACTCACGATATTGCTCCCATGTCGGTTTGGAGAATTTTAAAGAAGAACAAGTTCCATCCATATAAATTGCAATACGTTCAAGAATTGCAAAACGGAGATGAGGAGCGTCGTATACATTTCTGTGAAAGAATGATGGCACTAATAGATGTCCGGCCCATCTTCCCTTATCAAATTGTTTTCACAGACGAGGCAACTTTTACCTTAACGGGAGAAGTTAATAATCAAAATTTTCGTTTCTGGTCAGATGAGAATCCGAATTGGGTGCGGGAAACTCACACACAACATCCACAAAAAATAAATGTATGGTGCGGAATAATAGATGGCTATTTAATAGGGCCGTTTTTTTTTGAAGAATATTTGAACGCTCAAAGGTATGAGAGATTACTTGTTGATCAAATAATTCCAGCCATACAGAATACTTTTCCAAATAATTTCCAAGAAATATGGTTTCAGCATGATGGAGCTCCTGCTCATTTTGGTGCAGGACCACGTCGTATTTTAAATGAGACTTTTCCGCTACGGTGGATAGGAAGAAGGAACGGAAATGAGGGAGGAGAGGATTGGCCACCTCGGTCACCAGATCTAACTCCTCTTGATTATTATCTATGGGGATATCTGAAGAGTAAGGTTTACAGAACAAAACCTAAAACCATTCACGAATTGATACAGCGAATAAGGGATGAAATGGCTTTGATACCTTTTGAAACGAATCGTAAAGTCATTTCTACATTCTACCAAAGATTAGCATATTGTCAGGAAGTAAATGGCAGCCACTTTCAGCATTTACTTTAACACATTGAAACACATTTGCAATCGTTTGGTGCAACCTAACCTGATCTCTGTATACACGCACCGCACGCACGCACACGCACACATTTCGAACAATTATTATGATAAATGAGCATCCACAAATTTATTTACTGTTTACTATGTCGATTGCTTTCCAGGTCTTTAAATGCTCGATTGTAATTTGGTTGGGTCTTTGCTTTTGCTGACTGGATCCACGACCGATCTTGCCTTAGTTAGCTGGATCACACACACAACAGATGCAAATCCGAGCGAGTAACCTCCATGTAGTACACCTTGGATAATGTTAATACCGGCGCTACTCTATCATTCAACCCTCATAACTCGCAAAGTACTTAATAAAAATGAACATTATTATAGTGTTTTGGAAAGCTCTTGAATTAAGCTATAAGAATATGCAATCAAATGTAGGGGGTGTCATTTAAAAAAGTCAATGTGACCTTGACCTGACCTTGACGACGCCATCCAAGGTCAAACTGATAGAATCAGTATATAGATCTTCTTAAACCCTACAACTTTTGTTGGAAACACTTTTCTGTAAAACGTATATTTTCCGAGATATTTAGGGGTTTCCACACTTTTGGTAGACCCTGTATATATATATATAGGCATAAGCTCTCATCCGTGTACGCTCGACGTTCGACTACTTTCGGTTACTTTCGGTTACTTTCAGTTACCTTTGACAGAGAAAGACGGATAGATTAGCTTCTTAGCTTCTATATCCTTCTCTCTTGAGAAGATCTATTGTATCTATTGGATCCATGAAATCTCGAGCTGACGAATTGACGGCAATATGTGCGATACTTATTATCACACATAATATTTTTCTATTGATTTTTTTTTATAAAAATTTATATAAAAATTTATATAAAAATATAAGAATATATGGGACATGAGTTCAAATGGGATGAGATAGCCATTTTAGACAAAGATCCGTCTTACAGAAGGAGACTTTTTTCCGAAATGTTACATATTGCTAGTCAAAAGGAAGGCCTTAATGTTCAAACTGACACATTACGTTTAGATGCATCTTATACTTCTGTCATCAATAAATTTCATTCTTAAAGTTTTCTTTCCTGCCTCTTGTAATTTTTCGTATCATCCTGGTAATGCCATCTAACTTTATTCTGCCTTATTATTTTTTTCCCATCCTTCCTTCCCTTCTTCGCATCCATATCCATTCGCGATTGAAACGTTTTAGGAGTCACTTCTTTTCTCCTTAGACTCAGCTGTTTCCTTCTAGGTTTTGCTTATTCTGATTGACAGGTACTCTTATTTAATTTATTATGTCTTTCTAATTCAATGATTATTTCATTATAATTTTTGCATGTTTTGCGGGAATATGTGTTGCTCCGTTATGTTTTCTTTTACAGATTTTCATTAAATCTATTGGGATGTGTCTTTTACCATCTTTCTTTCTTCCTAGTACTAAAATTTGCATTTTCCTGGGAAAGCATCTTCAAGAAGACACATTATCTTTCATGCCTAACGGATTATGTTTTCGACTGCTATTTTACCAGCCCTGGAAGGCTAGCAGGTGAACAGCACGTATCGCCGTTTCGCGTACAGGAGATATCTATATAATTTTCTTCATAATTACGCACGCGCCTTTTATTATATCCAATTTTTTCTTTTATAATCTTATTTTTCTATTGTTCTTGTATCTATTTTTTATTCTGTTTGCGTCCGTGAGATCTCTGTTTATATCGACTTTATTGCGACTTTGATCTATGTTTTATTTTTATAATTTTCCGTTAATTTGAATTTTTCCTTTGTTAGACATTGATAATGATCCGAATGGAATCGAAACGTACGTCTGTCGTTTTAATTAAGCGTCAACTGATTATTTTTATATGAACATGTGTTGACTTATTATATATTAAAAACTTTTTCACTTTTAATTGTAGCTACTATTAACCTAGCGCTGTGGTTTTTTTTGCCTTTTTTTCTCTATTTAATTTGATTAAAAATTTATATGTTGATTAAAAAAGAGAATATAACATATACAAAAACAAATTTTAAATATTTTTATTTAAATTTTTATCTAACATTTTTATCTAAATTTTTATCTCAATTTTTCCATTTTTGACCAATATGTACGCTTTTTTATTAACAAAAAATTTCTTTAAAAAATAATTGTAATAAAATAATATTTAAATTTATTTTAATAAAATTGTATTTTGTTATTTGTGCAAGATCGCGGTAGGAAGCAGAGCGAAAGTGAGAGAAGTTTTATCCTTTGAATTTATTCATACTTACAAGGAAAGGGTCGGAAGTGTCCCCCTCCGATTTTAATGAGCTTTGAATATGTTGTAGTCTAGATCAAAATAGGAGACACGTATTTTTTTATAAGTGCTGAGTCGGCCGTTAAGGGGGTGAAACACCTTCTTGAAAAAAATCGATTTTTTCATTTCTCAGCGGATACCGTCGAAGCGATAAGAGATATAAACAAAAGTTTCAAATAAAAGTTTTATGGTCTTTAATGTACTTCAAAATCATGTAATCAGATTTGTCGAAAATGTCATATTTTTCGAAATCCCCCCCCTCCCTTTTAATGTTTGAAAATTTTTAAATTTGTCTCATAACAAAACTTATAGCTCATTTAACGACAAATTCAATCATATATAATAAAGTTGTATTCCGAAGTCACATTTTTCAGAAATAAATTAAAAATATCCCTATACACTACTATACGCCCGCTTTATCCGCCTTATGACGCTCGTTATTCACAGCGACAGTCATTTTTCTTCGCAAACTCACAGAGGCAACCATAAATTAGCAATAAATAATTTATGAGAATATATTTTTATAAATTATAGAAATTATATTTATAAATATAATTATAAATTATATAATAATTATAATTATAATATATGTCTATATTATGTGACAATAAATATACATATAATTTATATGGAAAAGTAATGTTTTTAATGCATGAAAAATAAAACTAGTCGGACAAGGAAAATTATTGATCAGATGCCGATGTTAATAGATTCAATTCTATGAATAAACAGATGTCGCATTCGCGAAATGAGTTGGTGCAATATATTATTTTATTAACAACTGCGTGCAGTGGAACACATATTACTATTAAAGCGTCTATCGAATATACGCGAGCGCGATAGTAAATATATTTATATATATAAGAAAATAATTAAAAGGATTATAACTTATAAAGCGAGCGAAAAAATGCGTCGCGATAAGAAAGTCAGCTGCCCGAAGTGCTGATACAGCCAGTATCACACGGCCAAGTCATCAAACAGAGGAAGAAATCACTCTCGAAATAGCGCTGAATTGCAATAAAATGCGAGGAAGTCTTCGGACTTCCTTCGCTTGCATTTTGATCACGCCACTTTAGAAATAACCAATGATTTTATTTGGTCATGCCACCGCGCGATCCTCCTCCGATAATCGTTCAGAACCGGAGGCGTTAAAAGCCACCGCCTAGAAGCGGCGGACAGTCACAAATCAGTTATCAAATAATTAACAAGTGCTCGAGTTAATTAACAAGACTAGCCGTTATCCTGAAAAAACAATTGTGCCCCACGCACACAACAATACAGTATGTATGTACTTTTTCGATTTTTAAAACTTTTATAGTTTTTTGCTTTTACTTACACTTCATTCAAAATTGCGGTTTATCTGTTTTGTTTTAATGTATTTAAATTATAATTAATATTTTATTACTTTATTTAAGTTATGTGATAAAACTGTTCTATTTTTCATGAAACTCGGAAAACGTAACAAATTATTAATACGCATTAAATAATAAAATATTTTTGTTGCTAATAAGTATTTTTTTGCTAATATTTATAAAACAAATATACATAATGTTAATAATTTTTTTAGATAATGTTTAATCCAAGAAATGTAGCAGTACTGCTATACACTGCACTGTATATGACTGGGGAATTCCCAGAAAGTCCTGTTACAACAGATGAAAATGAAACAAAAGACATGATGGAAAATATGCTTCGATCAATGTATGAAGAAGCGTTTGAAGTTTATGAAGAATCATCATTAGATTTTCAAAACGAATTTGATATACCTGAAGTAGAACCTGTAATTGATGAAGAAAGAGAAGAAGACACATATTTTGTAAAAGAAATTGAATGTGTTGCAGATTCTGTACCAATAGAATATAAAAGAAATGCAGTAGAGTTATGGAGAAGTGGAACAAAAAAGTCAAGAACTCTTGCATCTATAAGAAATAGATTTCGGAAAGTCACGTCATTACGTCAATTAAGAAGATGGGAGCAGCAAGTAAATCAAGGTGGCAACAGATTTGATAAACTGAAAGAAATTTCAACATATACGTTAAATAAATTCCATGAAGGTATTGAAAAGGGAATAATTATTCATGACATTGATATTGCTCGATGGGCTCTTCGCGCACAGAAGGAAGTAAATCTACTTGGGTTTACAGCATCATTATCATGGGTAAAAAGGTTTAAGCTTGCACATAATATCGTATCTAGAAAAATTACAAAATTTATAACAAAAAAAATTTAGCGTCAGACAAAGATTTAGAAGCACGAAGCAAGTCATTTATCGAAAATGTTAAATCTTCTATTATACAATATGGAATTGAAAATGTATATAATTCGGACCAAAGTGGATTTCAATTAGAATTTCATTCCGGTCGTTCACTATCACCTATTGGTATTAAAAAAGTAGAGCGCATAGTACAATCCATATCAGCAACTACACATAGTTATACTATACAACCTATTGTTTCAGCTGATGGTAGATTATTATCGCCTCTGTTTATTGTTTTAAAAGAACCTACTGGAACATTTGGTCCAATAGTAAAAGAAACAATGTTTAAAGATAATAATATCTTTGTCATGGCATCAAAATCTGGAAAATTAACATCGCATCATTTTGAGATCTGGATAAAAGAAGTGTTTTTTCCAAATGTTGGACCAAAATCAGTGTTATTATTAGATTCTTGGACTGGTCATTGTCCTGATATAATTCAAAGAAACAAACCAGATTTTATAGACAATATTAATTTGTTAACTATACCAGCTGGAGCAACGGGAAAAATACAACCTTTAGATGTATTCGGTTTTCGTTTATGGAAAAATTTTGTTAGACATTTTTCAGATACCATCATGCTTTTAGATCTTGACGTCAAGCTTCATTCAAGAAACAATATTTTAAAATTACAATCATTAACACATAATCAATTTTCATCACCAAGGTTTAAAAATTTATTCAAATATGCATGGTATAAAAGTGGTTATTTAGAAAAGAAACCAGAAGAATTTGATACACCAGTAGATTTTTGTTTCAAAACTAATTTAAAACCAACATGTGATATTTGCGGTGAAATTGCTGTAATTTCTTGCGCATGGTGTAAAAAATCCCTTTGTATAAATCATTTCTTTCATGATCATCATCTTTGTAACCGATATCAACCATGAATATTTGTTATTCTTGTATGCAATAATTATGTACGGTATTTTATGTAATATTTCCATATACATATATATAATGACTTCGGAATACAACTTTATTATATATGATTGAATTTGTCGTTAAATGAGCTATAAGTTTTGTTATGAGACAAATTTAAAAATTTTCAAACATTAAAAGGGAGGGGGGGGATTTCGAAAAATATGACATTTTCGACAAATCTGATTACATGATTTTGAAGTACATTAAAGACCATAAAACTTTTATTTGAAACTTTTGTTTATATCTCTTATCGCTTCGACGGTATCCGCTGAGAAATGAAAAAATCGATTTTTTTCAAGAAGGTGTTTCACCCCCTTAACGGCCGACTCAGCACTTATAAAAAAATACGTGTCTCCTATTTTGATCTAGACTACAACATATTCAAAGCTCATTAAAATCGGAGGGGGACACTTCCGACCCTTTCCTTGTTAGTCTTGATACAAAATAAAAAAATTCACTATTTCTAAATTATATACAACTGTTACCTTTCTATCGTGATAACGCGAGGAGAAAACGCGACTATATATTTCGCAAAGCGACGAAATACGACCAGTCCGCGAGCGATGGACTCCAGAAGGCAGCGGGAACTTCTGGCTTTTTTCTAATAATCGTTTCGAGGAGTAGCGCACTTTTGCTTCGAGATACAAAACTCTAGTGAGGGAGGACGGTCGTGCGAAGAGGTTTATATAGCAACATATTGCGAGAAATTGCTCGAATATTCTAGTCTTCGAATTTTCTGGTCTGGTTTATTTATTTATCCTTTCCAAAGTCAAAATCGTTGTTGATATTTGTCACTCTCTTCGGGCGACCGTTTGATAGAAAAGGCGTTAATTTTAAGCAAAGTGTCGCGCTCGGATTCGTGGAGATTTTTAAGCGCTGCGCGCGCGCGTCGGTCGCCGCCGCTATGAGCGCGGCTATTACAATTGTGATCGCGAAGTGCTCTGCCCATTTTTTTTGACAGATTCGTTCAATTTTGAACATTATTATTATTTTGTATTAATGACGTACATCTTGTTGCTCAAAGGAAACCGCGAGAAGGTGGTGGTCTCTTCCGTTAAAAAGGAAATGTAAAGATTTAATAAATAATAATCAATTTTCTAAATGATAAAAGGTCAAAATATTATTTATACATTTCCTTACACACACACACACACACACACACACACACACACACACACACACACACATCTTTACACACTTATTTTTGAAGTGATGTACATAAAAATTTATTTTAAAATTATTTATCGTAGGAACGGGCTGCTACGTCAGCATCCGTATGGACTTTTAAATTGTTTTTATTAGCAGTGTATAATTTATCCGCCGACATAAGAGATAAATACTCTTCATTAATGAGTATATTTAAAGCTGTTTCTCCTCTTGTTTTTAATGCAGACTTAAACACAAATAGCATTAACAGAAACCATTGAAAAGCTATTACGTGTTTTCATTTTTAAATTGTTCAAAAGAGAAAACATTCTCTCAGGATCGGCATTAGAATTCGGAAGCGTTCGAATAGTATTTATAATATTCGTTAAATTGGAATATTTAGAAACATTATTCGTGTGCTGATGTTGTAAAATTGCTTTCCACATATTGTCAAAATTTAATTTAGAAGAATTTTATTTTTCTTCCTCTGTAAGGTCTGATGGTAATGCAATCCATTCTTTTTTTAAAGCATCTTCATCAAAACATGAAATGATGTCTATTATTATCGAATAAACTTACAGATGGTTAAAAAACTTGTAACTTAAATAAAAATTCATTATTTATAGGTAATCTTTTACAGATTTCTTCTGCAGCAGTCACATAAAATGTTAAACAGTTTTCTCGAACAATTTTAATTATGTTTATGTGATCTTTCAACGTTAATTTGTTCAGATATTTTTCACATTCTGATCCCAAAATAATTTTATTAATAGGTTTTTGATTTTCTTTTAATGACAATATAATATTTAAAGATAATGGTTTTAAATATTCTTCTTTTATAAAATTTCGACAGATTTGGAAAAGAAAGTTTTTAGATTTTGACTCCAATAAATGGATTCTCGTTTCTGACGTTTAAAAGAATGCATTAAATATGTTTAAAAAATTTTAAACATTTTAAAAAAAGAAAATAAGCTTTTATCTCTATGTTGTTTATCATAGATAATAAATATTTTCCAGAATTTGTTTTTTCACTCGCAACCATTTCAGTAAGAAAATATTTAATTGTATCCCAAGATTCAAGAAGACGATGCATAAATAATGAGAAAGCCAGCGTGTGTCACATAATTTTAATATTTTGTGATTTGTTTCTTGGAAACATTCACAAAATTCGCGAAAAATAGCCGTACATTTGGGACTGCTATTTAAATATTTACCAATTTTTTAAAGAAATTCATCGCAATATGCAGACATTTTAGAACAAGCAGCATGAGCTGCTAATGCGGAGGAATGACATGAACATGAAAATGTCAATATAAGTGGGCATATTTCTTCCAATTTTTTTTTAAAAGGTAAATGTTTCCCTGTCATGACAGAAGCATTATCGCACGACAAGGCAACAATATTTAAAAATGGTGTCTGTAATTTCACTTTTAAATGCATTGAATAACTTTTATGCGCTTGAATCTTTGGCATCAATATTTATTAATTTAAAAGAAGTAATTAAAATCGATCACCACTGGCAATATTTATTGAGGTAAAAAATCACAATCACGACGTTTCGACGTTTCATAGGTTTTGGTCCTTTTCGAGTGAACTACAAAAAATTATTTCCAGTAATACAACAAACAAGAAAAATTAATATTACTAAATTACATAGATGTTCAAATAAGATTTGAGCAACAAGTTATATACATACAGTAATTAAATTAACAGTTCTATCGTGAGAAATAAGAAATCACTTCGTCAAGATTATCATGTCACTGTCTCCATCAACACACAGAGAAAGACTAGACAACATTTATTATTTTATCATAAATATTGTTTAAATTTTCAGTGTCCTTTTATAAGTTAATTGTGTTGTCAAACTTTTTTATATAAAACATTTCGGCAATTTCTCTCTTTCTCTCTTTCTCACGTGTTTCTCATTGTGTAAAATAGTCGGTGATGACCAATCGAAGTCATGGTTAAATTCCACTTTATGCTTGCTAATAACGGAAAAATTACTTTCGTGCACTTTTATGTTGTTGCGATGTTCTTTTATACGAGTGCTTACATGTCTTTTTGTTTGGCCGATATATGATACGTTACAATTTTTGCAGTCTAGTTTGTAAACGACTTCCGTTCTGTTATTAATGGGCAACCTATCTTTACCACGTTTAATTAATGAGTTGAATTTTTTAAGCACATTATAAACGACTTTAAAGCCTATTTTTTTAAAAACGCGATCAACATCATCACTCCAGCCGTCAACAAACGGCAAGGAAATGTACGAAGGTGTAGCTGCATTGTCAAATTCATTGTCAGTATTCGTGTTATCGCGATGTTTCAAAAAATATAATCTTTTTTGCACATGACGGTTGATGATTTGATTCGGAAAGCAATTGTTCGAAAGAATCCGCCTAATAGCGTCGATATTCTTAGCATGAAACCGAGTGTCCGCTAACAAAATAGCGTGGTCAACCAGATTGTAAATGGTATTCAGTTTGTATTTCAAAGGGTGTTTGAAGTGGAAATTAATATATCTATTGGAACAGATGGATTTCCTGTACCAATCAGTCAGAAGACGACCATTAGATCGGATAACAATCGTGTTCAAGAAACTGATACAAGAGTCGACCTCGGTTTCATGTGTAAATGTTAGGCGTCGATGAAAATTATTAAAAGTCGATTTAATCTCTTCAACCTTTGATCGTGGAACAATAATAAAAATGTCATCGACGTATCTATAATAGATCTGAACAGCGAAACTCAAACAATGCACTTCCAAATCATCCATCACGATATCTGCCAGGATAGGTGACAAGGGAGAACCCATAGGACTATCGAAAATCTGTTCGTAAAAATGTCCATTGAATGAAAAACTGGTGGAGTCCAAAACCGTTTCAATCGCGTATAAAAACTGGGCTAAATTCAATTTCGTGTTAGAAGCAATGTGACTCCAACGTTTAGTGACAGCAGTTACAATCAAATCTTTAGGAATATTCGTGAACAATGCAGTGACATCAAGAGAAATCATTATTTCGTCATCCCTGATAGTTTTGTCTTCCAAAAGGTTAGCAAACGTCCAGCCATCCTTGATATGCGATTTAGGTTCCAAGATCGAAATCCTTAGTATATCGTGAATGAATTGTGCGACGTTATATAACGGACTACCGATGGATGACACAATGATACGCAGTGGGTAACCAGACTTATGTATTTTCGGTAAACCGTAACATCGTGGTAAATTGCCATTAGTTGAGTTCAATTTTTTATATGTGGACTCATTAATTAACTCATTACTGCGCCAAGATTTAACAAGAGTATTGATTTTATTCGTTAATTTTCTGATCGGGTCTTTGTTCACTTTTTTATAAGTGGATTGGTCGTTCAAAAGTGCCTCCATTTTTTTCACGTAATCAATTTTGTTCATGACAACTGTGACCTGACTCTTATCAGCCCTGGTGACAAACAAATCGTCATTATTGCGTAGGAATTGTTTACAAAGAGACTGTCTAGAACATATCTGTCTATAAAGTTGACATGTCTCTTCGCACGAAGGAATCTATGGAGGGAATTAGCGACAGAGTTTCTGGTCATTGCGTTAGCAGTGTCAGGAATGCGGTTATAATTGATTTCAAAGTTCTTCAAAGTCTCGAGAACAACATTGACCCGGTCTTTCGCGTGAGACTAAAGTAACGGTAATCCGAAATTGTCAGCAAGACTCAGAAGCTCAAAAACCCGATCAGGGATATTCTTGTTACTAATGTTAATCAACCATCCAGTTTTGTCAATATTGTTAAAAGGATTCAAAGCGGTGTCATACTCAACAGTCAAATTATTAAATTTTTTAATTAATTTAGATTTTATTTTACTGTTGATTTTTAAAAACTTACGTTCATTAAGCTCAAAAAACTTTTTTAACAAATCACATGGTAGACGTTCAGTAAGCCGTCCTTCAATCCTTACAATATTAGCGCGCAAGTAATTTAGATTAAAATTAAGATACTTGATTTCCAGATTCAACAATATACCACGGTATTTCCTCGTGGTTTATTAATTTAACTAATTGCGAGCGAACATCTAATGTCTCCGGATCAACGTATCGGACAAAAAAGTCATCCATTTATTATTAGTGAGATCAGATGTTTCATCGATAAATATCGAAAATTTTGTGTTTTGAATAATATTGACAACACGATTAGTCTCAACCGGGCATACAACGTTTGTAATAATATTTGTACATTTTGTTCGGTCCATATTCATACTATTCAACACATTAGGATCTTTTCCTAAATGTTGGAAAAAATTAAGAATTTCTTTTGCCGTTTGATAGGGAATATTTTTCTCAACAATTAATGCGGCATATCTGATTTCCGCTGATTTCTTACATTCATCAAAAGATAAAAGTGATTCATTAATTTGTATATTTGAATCCTCATTCGAAACTCTTGTTTCGATATAATTTTTTTCTTTATTTATATGAATATTAGATTCTGCGTAACGATAGATTTGCGATAAACTACCAGCGATAGATTTATCATAAATCGAACAAAAAAATAAGCTTGCATCATGTGGCATTTCACGTAATCAACATTTAAATTGCTGAATTTGTAACCATTTTTATTGAAATTTTGATTTACATAATTTTTTATTAGCGAATCAACATTATTATCAATTAACGTATTTACTTTAATATTATTTTTTTAATATTAATATTAATATTATTTTTTTGTGACACGCAGAATCCGTATGATAGTGTTGAATCTTGATAGTGTTGAATTGCACAAATAATTATTGCATATACTATAAGAATAAAGACTATCGTCGAATGGCACTTTGCGTATTCAAGAGTTATATTGATCATCACTAAGCCAAGCGTCTAAAAAATTTCGCTTACGTTTTAGTTAATTGATCACACATTTTGATTATCATATATCTTTTGTCGATTGTTTTGAACTATCTTTTGACTGGATTACGAACGTATTCACAAGACGAGCACAGTCAACAGTCAACAATCTATAATTATTTATTAATTAGTCGATAACAGTCGACATGAGTCGAAAAAAAGCAATCACATATCAAACACATATAATATTTTGAATATGTATATGAATATACAGGGTGTCCTAGACCACCCGTATATCCCTTTTAAAATTAAAATAAATGGCTTTCAAAAATCGTGAACAATTTTTAAGTAAATTGGGTACGCTCAAATGGTGATATTTTCAACTTTTGATTCCGATCGAAAATACGCCATCTGGATCGGAAGTTGAATTTTTCTAGAGGAACATGGTACTTTTTATGACAGATTCGAATTGTACATGAAAAATAAGAAACTTCTGTATCAAACATTTTTTTCTGAAAGTGCCTCTGTCAATCTTACAGTTTCAGTCTTACAGTTATTTTCAAGGTCAATTTTAAGAGATAGAAAAAGAGTAGGGATGTATATCGGAGGAGATTGGACGTGTCTTTACGCCCATTTGATCAACGAGCGACAGAATCCATCCGTGGCAATGGCATTAACGCATATCCTGTGGAGAGACCATTCACATATTTTTCAGTTTAATAATTGCTAGAAAAGAATATTCGCAGAAAAATATGTGAAGCGTAAGTGGCTAGATCGGGAATCGAACCCAAGTCTTTCGCTTTCCAACTGCTCTAGACCATTAAGCTATCCAGACCTCACACCTAATGCTGCTTTTTAACACAGTAATATGCGACTTCAGAACGATGTTGGTATTTCACTCGCTGACCAAATAAATTGACATAAGAGTTCATGAGTCACCCAGTATAGTATATGTTCCGATGTCAGATGTCGCGCCCTGTTTAGTGTGTGTATAATAGGTTAGAAAGAGAGACAAAGAGAGAGCAAGCGAGACAGAAAATCACTGCCGTTAATTACCTACCAAGTCCGCGCATGTGCAGTTCATTTTTATCCACGCTGAAATTGCCAGAGTTGCGCTACTGTATATACTGTGCCTTCGTGAGCGAAAATGGTGGGAATATAAATCGTGGCGCCGCTGGATGCATATGCAATCTGATAGTCTTGTTCTAAATGTGGCATTTGTTGTTTCTGCAGCTATGTCTTCGGATAAGAGGGGGAGGAGGGTATCTACCGTAAACTCAACCTTAAAGGAGAAACTTTATTATTCTAGAAAAAGATAGGGATGTATGTGAGAGAAGGTCGGACGTGTCTACGCTCATTTGATCAAAGAGCGACATAATCCATCCGTGGCAACGGCACTGATGCATATCCTGTGGAGAGAATATTCATACATTTTTCAGCCTAACGAATAATTGTTACAAAACAATATTCGCAGACTAGAAAACATGTGAGACGCAAGTGGCTAGATCGGGAATCGAACCCAAGTCTTTCGCTTTCCGGGTAACTGTTCTAGACTACTGAGCTATCCAGACCTCATGCTGCTTTTTAACACAGTGATACGTGATTCCAGAATGACGATGGTGCTCACTTGATGGATGCAATGCCGATTACCATGGAGGATCCCTGAAAAGACGCTCGCTGACCAAATAAGTACCTCCTCAAATTCCTGTCTCGGCATTTGCCCATAGTCCCACGGGAAAATCAAAAATCATGGGCGAGGCAATTCTCTCTCTGTTCAAAGGTACTTTCCTAGACGGCTCGGACAAACAAAATTTGAATTCTTCTTGAGAAGAAATAAATTCTCGCGAAAATAACTGAACAGATAAAAAATCATAACTAATAATATAACTACACTACAATGAATTAATATGCTTACAGTGAATTAATGTTTGCCTCGATCATCTAATTGTCTACTTAATTAATCTACCTAACTATTGTCCGTCTTTCAATAAAAGGAGCTAGTCTATCGGCGAATTACTTTATTTTTTCGACTGTTTAATTTCCGTATACAAAATACTACGTCTCTTAATTTCTTAACAATTTCGCATGGTTCTCAATATTGCTCTGTAATTTCGGGGCTATTCCTTTCTCTCTCCCGGGGGGTAGTATTGCGTTCCCGCGATTCGTCCCTGCGGATGCATTTGCCACCTGTTGTATTCTGTCGGCGGAAAGTACGTCGACGGAAGATCGTCTCCATGCACGTTGTTAATTATGTTATTTTTAACAATGACTGAGTTAGAGAATCTGAGCTCAGCTATCAAGCTGTGCGAAGGCGCGTCAATGTTTTCCATTTTTCAATTATTCTGAGTTCTTGTATAGTATTTGTTAGTCATTTAATTGTTTTATTTAAAGGAAAGAAATTATGAAGATGCGTCGGAGTGATCTGGTCATGGCAAACCTTAGAGGAAAAGATTTTCAACTGAAGGCTGTCTCAACCGCGGTTTTTGAGCCGTGGTTTTCCTGCAGGACGAAGGCTAAATACTGAGGTAGGGATTTGAGGATTCCTTATTGGCTAATGGGTTCACAGTGAATATCTCCCTCATATCCGAAAACGACGGGGCATTAGTCAATGGATCGAGATTTGTAGAAAAAAATGGATCGATTGAGAGTGTGTCGCTCTGCACCCTGCAGCAGCAGCTCAGGTTAGAGCAAGAAGACATAGCTAATTTTTTGGAATCAACTTGCCTTGGATCTGCAGTAAGTCGCTTGTTCGTTTAGTACGCCGAATTAGAGCAAAAAGACTCAACATCCTAATAGGACAATTTAGAATTGTCAAGACGACAATCTTGGAAGACGGGGGAGGGGGGCAGTATTGCGTCCTTACGTCCCGTCCCTGCAGATGTATTCACCACCCATTTTATTACGTCGACGGAAGAAGATCTCTGCGCATGTTATTAAGATGTTGTTATTAACAACGACTGTCAAAGAGTTTAAGCCTAGTTATGCGGACGCGCGTCAATTTGTTGATGTTCTGTTTTTCGATTATTCCAAGTTTTTGTATGTTAGTCGTGGTCTATTAAAGTTCTTGTGTTCTGTAAAATGTGTTATTATTTACGAGTACGCGAGTACCGATCAGTTGTATTGCGCGCGTTTGATATATCGTTCTGCGAACGCAATAGTACAGGATGTCTGAAAACTTTCTGCAGTCCCTAAGTGTGAAAGTAGATTGGTTCAAATTAAGAAGGAAGGTCCTCTGTTTTACGATATTCGCAATAATTAATGAAAAATTAATTAAAGAAAATCGGCCAATGCGCATGAAGGAGCCTTCGCCGCGCGACTACACACTCATCGCTCCTCCCCTTCCCAATTATCGCTTCGCCGCGCGCCGCCATTATGTTACAATGAGACCGCCTTCGCCGCCACACATTTCTAGCCACGCGCATTGGTCCATTTTCTATAATTAATTTTTCGTTAATTATTGAAAATATTGCAAAACAGTAGAGGACCTTTCTTCTTAATTTGAGCCAATCTACTTTCACATTTCGGATGTACGAAAAGTTTTCAGACACTTTGTATATGTGTGTGTGTGTGTGTGTGTGTGTGTGTGTGTAAAGTATGAAAACACATATTTTGAAATGAAGTAATGACACAAATATTAAAATTTATATATATATATATATGTATATATATATATAAAATTTATATATAATATATATAAAATATATATAAAATATATATAAAATTTATATATATATATATATATATATATATATATATAAATTTATATATATTATATTATATACATATATACATATATATATATATATATATATATATATATATATATATATAAATTAATTATATAATACAATACAATAACGTTAATCTAATACTTGTCATAAAAACGTGATTTTCAAATTAATATAATCTGTTTCTTGTAGGCAAAATTGTAAAATAAAATATTGTTACCGAAAAACGTGCAAAATCAGTAATTATTGAAGTTATTGCAAATTGGAATCCAAAAACTTATTATGAACTTTTATTCAGTATTTTTGGTCAGTCTGTACATTATAGACGTAACTGAAAATTAAAATAAAAATGAAAATTGCTTATTAAATTTTATGTATAATTATGCATATATTATAATTACATGGAAGAAATAGATTAGCAGTTAACAAAATATTTTTAATTACTCTGCTTATCAAATTTTTAGTTAATAATTTATTGGATTTAAATATAATGCTATAAGTTTATTGGATTTAAATATAATGTTATAGTGTTGATGTTTGAAATTAAAAAAATTTATAGAAACAAAAAAGTTCTTATGTCAATAAAAATAAAAAACAAATATTAAATTCTCATAAACAAATACTTGTATGAATATTACTACTTGAAATTAATTTAACTTTAAAACACTGTTTTTTAAATATTTTTCGATAAAAATAAAAAATCTCGTTTTTTATGTACATAAAATTTAGTTTTGCATAGTTACAGAATTTAATCAATTGTATTTTGTTAGCGTATTTAAAAATTGATTATCTAAAATGTGGAAAATATTTCTCTATTAATCCAATCGAGCTTCTTTGTTGTATTAACAAATTTCTTTTCTCTTTGTATAATTTTTCGGACATTTATATTAATAATTAAAAGGAGTTTATTTACTGTATATTTATTTACTATATAGCTTAATAATGTAAAAAAGTTTATTTACTATATAGGTATGCAAAAGAAAATGTTGACTGCAATAAATGCTATGTCAAAATAGCAAAATATCATACTAACAAAAATTATTCGAAAAAAGTAGCATTAAGCATGAACGTAATGTCATTGTTGACGCTGCTGTGATAGAAACAATGTCAAAATATTTCCTTATCGATGATAACAATAAAACGTTTGTCGCAGTTGAAGAAAAATGAAGATGGAACGAAATTTCTTTGATAATGTGGTAACATTTTAAAATATGCATAAACAATTTATGTTTAATCTACCACATTTTATTATTTGTAATATTTTTTATTAAAAGTACAAAATTATATTTTACAGAAGACCAAAGTTAATTAAATTTTTTTTATATTGTTTTTTGAATATATTATATTATATTATATATTATATTATATTATATTATATTCTTCATCTTAATATGTATATTAGTTTGGGTGGAGATATAATTTTAAATAAATCAGAAACACATGATCCTTCTATAATATATTATAATTAAAAGTATATATAATAATTAATAAAATTATATATATATATATATATATATATTATATATATATATATATATATATATATATATTATATATATATATATATATATATATATATATATATTAATTATTATATATATATATATATATATATATATATATATAATTAATAAAATTTCTTATGAAGAAAAATTTTAATTTATAGTTCAATAATTCAATAAATAATTAATTGAATAGATATTTAATTTTTTTCTCATTTTTTATATGACAATTTTCTATTTTCATCAAAATTTAGAATTTATAATTGAAATAAATTGTTGTTTATGAATAAAAATTCGAATATAATTATACTATCCTTACTTTTGAACTTACGCGTATACAAAGCACACAGGATTTCTTCTTCGACATAATCGTACATAAAGGCATACACACAACTTCTTTTTCAATATATGATAACTATATTAAATATTCGAATAAAATTTTTATGCTTAAACAACAACTATTTAATATGAAAATGATGCAATTCTTCTGTAAAATTTTGTATTAAATTACTGGAAAAACAATATTTTAAATATATCTTATCGTTCATGTTTATGATACTTAAAATTTAAATCATAACTTTTTTTAGGTTTATTATATACATTCTATAAAATTTATTAATTTTGTAGGTACTATATATGAAAAGCAAAGGCGGTAATACGTCTCGCGACTTGATTTACAATATTTTATGCAGCACAATAACTAATTCTGCAGCAACAAATTATAGCTTTTATGGATAAAAATACAAACAAATTTTTTCTATTTTACCTTATGCAGTTGCATTTACCGTAAGTTTTATTTAAGTGAAGTATGCTTTATAATAAATGAATATAGCTCAAACTAATCAGTGATTGAATAGCTAATTATATATTGTATTTTCTTAAATATAAAGTTATATATTATATTTTCTTAAATATAAAGTTTTCAAGTTTTTATAATAAATAAAGCAATAAAATATAATAAATAAAGCAATAAAATAATATCTTTTAATTTCTAAAACTTAAGAATTGAACTATCGTAAAAGTAATGAATAAAAAAGCGTTAAAATTTTTTTTTATATCAAAAGTTTATTCGAAAAGTTTGATCGATTTATATTATATACTAGTATCAGTATAAAATATCAGTAGTTAGTACTAGGCGGGTTCTAACTCAGGTCCTCTCAGGGGAGGTGAGGTGCGAGGGGATCTCAGCGGAGCGGGGTATGACGTCACGCGGGGATTGCGGGATGGGGGATGCACGTGTTGGATGTTTTATGACATGCATAAACAAAAAAAAGGGCGATATTCTTTTGAAGATGATTTTGGGCCTAACCAAAAAAATCATTTTTTATCATCTTATTTTATTTTATTTTATCATCTTATTTTATTTTTTATTTTATTTTTTATTTTATTTTTTAAGGAAAAATTTTAACAGCGCCAATGTTCGACT
Source organism: Camponotus floridanus (assembly GCF_003227725.1). NCBI lineage: Eukaryota > Metazoa > Arthropoda > Insecta > Hymenoptera > Formicidae > Camponotus > Camponotus floridanus. Next base: position 3,325 of record NW_020229428.1, on the reverse strand, counting down.
GCTTTGTCTCCCCCCGCTCCCCCCGTTTACATATCAGCGCCGATCTTCGGCTGCTTTGTACTCTCGAGGTACACCCCCTAATATAGATAATTCCAGGTTTTTTTTCCCGTTCGACGTATAAACAATAGAGATTAAGCGGACAAGCTTTCAGAGATTGTCGGGGGGACAAAAAAATTTTTTTTTGCAAATGGGATATTGTAAAAAAAAACCTTTTATACCCTTATATATATTTTTAATAACTTTATTTCATAAACTTATATTTTTGAGATATTTCGGTCCAACCTTTTCAAGCAATCTGTGTATCGACGTAATATAATAGCGCATTTCCTACGATAGGTACATTTACAAAAAAAATTTTTGTCCCCGACAATCTCTGAAAGTTTGTTAGTCGAATATAAGGATTGAAGCGCATCAGATCATAGTACGTGATTTGAAAGCGCATCGACACGTCAGTAACAAAAGTGTTCTCTCAGAAAGTGTTCTCTCAAGTACAGTGTTCTGTTAGAAAGTGTGATATATTGTGTGATAATATATATAAAATGGAAAACGAAGACGAAGATCACGTGTTGTCGTCCGACAGTGGCTGTATTAGTGACTGTAGTGAAGATAGTGACTCTGCACTAGTCAGAGCAAAAATAGTATCTATCGCAGAAATTAATGCATTAAGCGGACAAAAAAAATATTGCACGATATTCTTTTATTACTCGACTGGCGGCGCTTTAGCAGTATGTGCGTCCTGCATGATTGCATTGCAAGGTGTAGACGCCCAAATGATGTATGCCGTACGAAAACATGTAATTCAAACATTGGATGCAACGGATGGACGATACTGTTCCAATTGCAGAGATCCGTTATATCTAACATTTCCGTGCAATATGTGTCCACAGTGCACGTGAAAAAAAACATTAAAAAAGTGTCCACAATGCACGTTGTGAAAAAAAAACATTAAAAAAGTGAATAAGACTAAAGTGTGCGAGCAACGGAATAAAAAATTAATGAACATGTCGGTGGTGGAATATTTAAGAAATCGCGAACTTGGCGGAAGAAATTCTCCAATCGCGACTTCCCATCTAAAATCGTATATAAAAATTAGAAAGAGGGATATACGGATTAGAAAGAGGAACAAATTAGAGGCAGCCATTTGCCGAGATTGCTGTTTGCCAGGCGGAAATCGAGAAGCATGTTCCGAAAGGATGCGAGGAATCCATCAGCATAACTATCTTGAATATATGATCAGTTATGATTCTGATTCGGATTCTGATATGGATGCTGATCAATAATTGGAGGTAGGTCGCATGTGTAGGTATTTATTTTCAAAATTATTCAAATAATTAATAAATTTTTTTTATGTGCAGAAAGAGTCACCACTCTTCCACCGGCCGCCCCACCATCGGCTCTCATCGACACCACCACCATCACCACCACCACCACTACCACCATATCGTCGTCGCCATCGCCCTTTTATTATATTATATTATTCAATTATATATTATTCATTTATATTTTGTATTCTTTTTTATACCTTTATAATTGTATTATATATATTATATAATTGTATACATTGTATATTTTAACTTCTTTTAAATTTTGTTCGTACATTATCTTTTACACATTTATATTTTAAATTCTTTTAAATTTTTCTTACAGTATCTTTTTTTTACACACTTTATATAATATACATTTATATTTTAAATTCTTTAAAATTTCTTTTGCACACTATGTATATAATACACATTTATATTTTGTATATTTTAAATTCTTTTGCACACTATGTATATAATACACATTTTATTTTCTTTATTAAAAATTAATTAATTAATATAAAAAAAAATCTGATTTATTTTCCAAATTCCTCTCTCCCCCTCTCTTTTCATTGCTCCATTTATTACTAAATTATAAGAAAACTATTAAAAAATTATATTAAATTATCAAAAATAATTTCATTGCGTGATATCTCTTCTCTCACGTGCGCCGTATCACTCCTTCTGTCTCTTTCTTTCCTAGTGTTTACTCTCTCATGATAATTCTCTCGCAAGGAGCTACGCATGAAAGCTGGGACGGGAGAGCACGCCAAAACGCAAAGAAAGTACACCATAATATAGATTTTATAACTATTTATTCTGCTTATATATTTAGTATACAAATATAATTTTTGTCTTACATATTAAGAATTAAAAGCTAAAGATGCCAGCTCGCAATCGACGAGTTGATGCTTGTTGAAAACATCACTCGCGCGTATTACATATGATACTTCTTTCGAATCCGTTACAGTGGACGCGATATTGCAGAATTGCGTAAATTTAACATCAACTGTTTGGATAATTTTATCTAATCGATCAAAAGTTACATCTATGCATTGATCGAGATCGAACATACGATGTAACGTCGATTCGACCATCATCATGCGTACATCCGAAGATTCGAGACTTATGAGTTTGACGTCGTTAATCGTACGAACTCTCACTGTTAGCGGTCCAACGCTTATGAAATTGTAGTCATCTTTAGAGTCGTTCCGAAGTAAATTTTGAATATTGCGACGTTGCTCGTAGAGTCCTTTCCATGTTTCGAGAGATAATATCAGTTCCTTTCCTCGATGATCTCCTATTGCAATCTCCACGTAACTCGGTGGACCCACGTTGATACCAATTTCGAGGAATTTGAATTCCGTAGCTGTCAATGCGTATCGTCTACCTAGTATACGAGTCGCACGACGCTCCAACGAAATGCTATAGAAAAATTAAAATTAAATAATAGTAATAAAATTATAAAAATAGAAAAAAGTTAAATGAAACTTACTCGTCACATTTATTCTCAAACGATGAAGTTTTATTACGACTCGGCACGTAATTATTATTCCCGCGTCTTCCGACGTCGCTGCCGCTACTGCTTCTTTCGACGTAGTACATTTCTTTGAAGGTTATGAAAAGTGAAACACGAGCCGTTACTGATGCGAGACTGATCGTACAGGAATTAACCGGGTATACGTGACGCTCATCTTCCAAAAGTATAATGTGGTGGGGGGATCAATGCTTCTAACGCTTTGAATTTTAGGAGAAGGATGAATAACGCTCAGATAAATATTCTTAGAAACGCAAGGAAAGGTCTAGGGAGGGGGAAATAAGAGATAAAACACATATTAATGTTTACATATTTGTTTTATTTTCTTGCAATCTTTCTGGCGTTGCGACCACCAGTTAAATATTTTAAATACATTTTGTAATGCGCAATTCTTAACATGTTTTCCACATCGCATACTATTGATAATATCTAATTTATTTAAAGCATCAATATCTTCGTAATCTGCATCCAAGGTTTCATAATATAG
>NW_020229427.1:0-136455 GCF_003227725.1 Camponotus floridanus | reverse complement strand
TTTGCTAATATTTTGTTTTTCATATTCGATGTCTTCATGTATTGATATATTTCGGAGTTAATTTCGATTACACTTAAAGTAAATTGTACAAAAAAAAAAGAAAGAATAAAGAAGTGAAAAGATTATGAATGTATGGAAGGATGAGCAAAATATATCGATGATGAAAAAAGCATTATTGTTTAATCAATATTTTATGTTTGATCAATTCTTTTATCTTAAACTAAAATCGAAAGGAATTAGGCTCGTTATGTATCAAACAACAAAATAAAAAAACTGGCGTATCCGAGCCATAGCGGATGGTAATGCCTAAAAATACTTTAATTGTACGCGAAAATGTAAACGAGAACAAGGCATATGCATATATTTTACTTGGTGCATTTACCAAGATATATAGATTCTCATTTTTGAGAAATTCTATAAAAACCCTCTTTACCTCCCTGAAGAGATGTAGACGAGAAAAATATCGATGCGAAGTCGCTGAATCGGGAATCGAACCTATCGTTTCATTTTCCATAGTTATATACAAATAGGGTGAGAGTGAGTGATATCGGTGTGGAGCTGAATAGCTCAGTGGTAAGAGCAGTGGCTCGGCAAGCGAAAGACTCGGGTTCGATTCCCGATTCAGCGACTTCGCCCCGATATTTTTAAGAACAATAATAAAATGCCCGCAAAAATTGTTCATGTGATAGAGAATGTGTTAGAACGATACAATTTTTCTGCCTGATTGATGACACCTGCCGGCGAATGTCTTGTTCATTTTTCGTGCTCTTGCTCGGAAAGGGTCGCAAACAAATGAATTATCGGTCTTCTTCATTTTTTTGAAAAAAAATGCAAACTTTTGCAGCAATGTGTACAAATAATATAAAAAGATTGTATCGTTCTAACACATTCTCTATCTATATGCATCACCGGTTTAATTGAACAATTTTTGCGGGCATTTTAATATTATTTATTCATTACAATTCGCTTCTTATTTTTCTTATTTAAAAATCTACGAAAGTTTTGAGATTTTCCAGAAAGCTCTTTCTTGTCACATGCCATCTTTAAGATCATATCTTGCGCATATACGTACGTAATCAAAATTGATACCCTTAGCTGTAGTAGGTATTCGCTTCTTTCCGATTCGGAAAATACTCAAGATAGAATATTATTGTTTGAAAATCTCAAAACTTTCTTAGCGATAATAAGTTAAAAAAGATACACATTAACATACACAAATACAATTCATTATAATTTATAGAGATAAATTATTTTTAAATATGTCAAATGAATTATAATCATTATCAGGAAAAAATCAACTTAATTATTAAAGTTAAACATCTAATTGAGCAATGAAAATATTTAAATGACAATCGTTCTAGTTTTGATTGGCAAATTTTGTTTTAGAAAAAAGACAGAGTATCTTTATATTTGCGTGTTATTTGCGTCATAGGAGGTATATGTATATTATTTATAATAAATGACTAGGAAAGTGCTTTCCATGATTGTCAATAAACGGTATATCTAGATTTTAGTATCAGATTATATGGATTTATTTGACCGATTAAGCCTACTGATAAATCGATTTATGCATCCGAAAAAGATTTATGCAAATTTCTGCTGTAAATTTTTATATTTATTTTCTTTGAAAATGAATCAGCGAATAAAGATACTCCTATAATGCTTCTACTTTTTATTGGCATATTTAAAAGTGTGACGATTTAGAGAGTGCCTTTTTCGACTTAGATGATCCCACTCGGAAATACGTAATACGAGCTTACAAGCATTATTTATCAGTGACAAAGTGGTGATTGGTTAATTGCAGGCACAGAGATTGATCATCGCTGCGCTTAATGTCTTTCATATAATACTGTGCTTAAGAGCTATTAAGAAATTGATGGGTTTAAAGCAAAAATTCTCTTCATAATTGGAAGCAACCCATAGTCCGTAACGTGCACTTTAAATTGTAAGTTGTATTTAAAGTGAACAGTTTAAATTACTGACTGACCTCATCCTTATATTGAGTCATTCAATTAGAAGTCCAGAACAAATTAAACGTTATTTGTACTTTCAAACGAGTCGTTTTACATATTTATGTGATCAATATTATAATTATTTAATATATTTCAAATTGTAAAATTATTTCACACACACACATATGTATATATTTTTTTCAAATATTCAAATATTTTGCAACATCCAGATTTTTGTATTTAATAATTTGACAATAATTTATCTCGATAATTCCACTTTAGTTCCATATATGAAATATTCTTTGTATTATCGCGGGTGATATTAATCGAGAATGAAAGAATGCGAACATTAATATTAATGATCCAATCGTTGCATTAAAAAGGGCAATTTTTAAACTAAGAAGACCGTGCATGGTCCAGATTGCTTTATTTTTTAAACTCATTTAGTCGAAGGCTGCGTAATGACATCGATAAATAATCGCAGTCCAAAATAATGCCTTATTATAAATATTTCATGTTTTTAAAAAAACAACTATCTCATTTATGTGGTTTTTAATTAAATACAGAATAGATTTCATCAGTATATCATATATAAAAATATTTATAAAATTTTTATAAAATGTTTTTATAAAATATTTATAATCTAAATGGCAGTTAAAACATTATTTAACATTAATTAAAACTCCTTCTATTTATTTGTTATAAAAACAAATAAAAAAAATAAATAAAAGTATAAAACACAGTTAAATTGAAATATGGAACATACACACGTACGCTCATCTGAATAAAATCGATTAACCATGTAATTGTTATAAAAGTACGATATTATAAATATGCCTGACATTCGATTCTCTTCCATCGAAAAGACAAAGTACGCAAATTTCTCTCTGTAAAAAGAGTATTAATTCTCAGGTGTTTAATATTCTACGATTATATAGTAAAATTTGCGAAAGAATGTCGAACGTGTCTCTCTGTGTTCTGTTCTCGTTATTAATTGTAGGCACATTTTCTCTTACTATTAATAATGATGTTGCATTATCAAAAAAACGACCTTCCTATACAGATTTAGTAACATCGGTAAGTAAATTTTCAAAGAATATATACGAGATAAAAACTGAAATATTTTTATTTATTATAAAACGACCTTATCGACGTCATACACGTTTATTATTGTATATTATATAACAAATTATCATATAATAATAGCATTATAAATTTACAAAAAAAAATTATTACTTTTTATTTATAAGTACATAATAAAATTATCTCGAAATTATCTCTCTTTATTACATTAATTTATATTAATTTCATAGGTATTTACTTTTAATGAGATGTCTACCAACGAATCATATTTGACTTTACTGCTGGGGCGAGATTATAATGGATTTCTTGTACACTCACATAATAATATGATACCCGTAGTATTGATAGATGAAATCGAATCCTCGATTTGATGCCCCCCAGAAATTTGCCCTGTCTAGATACTCCGATTTAACGTTTGAGAATAAACAAGTTATGCATTTCCTCGAGCGCACGTTTTTGTGTAGTGACATCTTCTCAACCTTTCTTGCGAGCTCTGTTACAGGTAAAATAATAATAAAACAACGTAATGAAATATAGAACTGAGACATATACAATATCAGATACTTTCAAAAATTATGATACACAAACATCAAGCCTCTGGTTTACTTCTCTCTCTATATTTCTGATTTAAACGATTCAGTCTAACCTGTCGCTTCGTCATAAATATTCTATTAATTCCCTTGATGATTTCCTCTATGAGGAATTCATGATTAAACTCAAAAGTATACAAATTAATATTTTGATACGTATCGTTCTTGATCTTCGTTCTCTGTCAATGTGTATGATATAAATATGCACTGTTTCTTCTTTTGAGCATATGCCTAGCGTTTATATAATCTTTTATGTAGAAGATATCTTTTAAATTCTAAGTCGGCTTTTAATGCAAATATCGAAATTTTATTGTCCATTTTAGATTTACCTTTCTTTCTCGTATTCTTATTTTTATTCTTCACGATCACTTTCCTTTTTTGACATACAGGAATAGAACCACCGATTGCCATCTCCAACACAAAGACTATAATAGCACAAGCGTATCCAAATCCAAGAAAATAAAAACTGAATGCGAGCTGCTTTAGCGATATTGTATTAAATTTTTTTTTCGTTAGAGCATCTCTTCTCTCTTCTTCGTATTTCATTTTCCAGACAATCTCATCTTCAGCTTTCTTAATCAATCCAGCCTGCATCATCCGATGCATAATATCGTTTACGCGATTATAGAGTGGCCAATTCTCACGGGTGATATACGATCGAAACATTTGATGCAGCATTTTTGATCTAACAAGATTATTATCCTTGTTCGTATAATACAAGTGGTAGCAGTCACTGACACACACGGCAGTCGACGAATTTTTGACATGTTCTATGCAATCTTTGTAGCTGACCCTCATATAGTGCGATTCGAATGTAAGATTGTCACTCTTGAAAAGCTTCGGTCCGTATAAAGTGTAACCGGCATCCTAAAAAAAAGTACCAACTAAACTAATATATGTTGCTTATATATCAAAATATCATTAAATTCATACTATTTTATTAAACAATTTTTAATGAAAAATTTGTGATTGAAATTCAAATATAACAGCTGCTTTACTTTAAAATAAATATTGTAATTTATGCATGGTATAAAGAAGATGTTCTTAAAAATAATAAGAGGATATATTTCTAAAGTTTATAAAAACATTTGTATCTTATAAAATTTAGAAAATCGTTTTATTTTTATATCATAATATAGTACTGTGTTTCATTTATCTAGATATATTATTTTATAATATATATTTATAATAAGCAATTAAATATACGGAATATTACAAGTTCATATAAATTTCATATAAAGTTATATTACAAGTTCATAAAAATTTCATATAAAAATTGCAAAGGTGATGTAATAATATTATTGAGTATTTTTTGAGGGCGTTAATATAAAGGAAATTTAAAAATCAATTCAATCTCCTTGAGCGATATTTTTTTTGCTCTTAATGTGACAACGCTTATTAAAATAATAACTTGATAAAAAGTTATTTAAAATCATCGAAGGTTGTAAATTGAATTTCTTTCTCATTAAATTTCAATAAATATTTTTTTATGTCTACTATTATATTTAATTTGATGTAATAACTCTAATTTAATAGTGTGTTGTGCCCGGCGCGGCACAGGGTGTGGGGTAGCCGGGGAAGGAAAATAATCGCTCCAATTATTTAACAACAGAAATTTATTACACAGAATATACTTATTTATCCCTTATCTTTAGTCGGTTTTCTCAAGCCTTAATGCCATCCTTTCCTGGATCCTTTCGTGATTAGTAATTATGTTGGGGGCTTCGTAGCACGGTTTGGCGGCTTGCCCTCGGGTTCGCACTATTTCTTATCAACGGTTGTTCTCGTTGCACAATTTAATGATTAGTCTTCGCGCACTACTTTGACTATAGATTCACCGTTTATGACTGTCCGCCGCGGATCCGCGGTGGACGGCTTTTATTCCCTCAATTTTGGGGATTTTTGGAGGGTATCGCCCGGCGACATGACCATGTATGGTCATGGAGATTTTTCCGGGTCGTCCAAAGTCCAAGTGCTAACGAAGGAAGTTCAAAGTTGAATTCCTTCGTTAACGTTTTCGCGCTTCCGGGTGAACGTTCTTACGCGTGGATCGCTGAGGCAGCGATTCTATCAGGCTGCCGCATTTCCCAACAATATTTCGTGCTGACATTTATTTTAATTATATATAGATACTAATATTTAAATAGGTTATAGTCTGCGAGACTATAACAAGTGTTTATGTTGATGTATCAAAAGGAATTTCATTAATTTACAATCTTTCATAATTTTGAATAATGATTAATTAGTAGCTTACTGAATTCATTACAAAATTTACTATCATATCAAAAATAGAAAAAACATATCATTTAATAAATAAAATTATCCTCAAAATCTTTTCTACATTTTCACAGTTACAAAAAATTCTACATTTTCACACTTACAAAAAATTAATTATATTCCATAGATATATAACTTTAATTTCTAAATAATTATTTTTTTATATTTTTAATTGCTTATAAAATAGTTTGGCATATTTATTTAAATAAAATTAAAGACAAACTATATGTAAAATTATATAAGTATTTTATTATTAGTATTATTTTAGTATTTAATTATATAAGTAATTATATATGTAAAATTTATTATTAATTTAGCGCGAATATAGAGAGATATAAATCTAAAGAGGTAAAATAAGAAAATGAAATTTTTCATTACCTTCCCAGATAGCACATGGAACTCCTATGGACGTCCAATGGACATTCGAGTTTGGACATGTGGACGTCCATAAGATGTCTGAATTAAGTCCGACGGATATCCATTGGACGTCCATAAGACGTCCATTATTCACTACTTCGGATGTCCAAAAAACAAACCAAAAACGGATCTAAAATGGATGTCATTTTCAGTGCCCTTACCATTATAATTATTGTTAAAATAAATATTTAAAACTTTATAAAGGTGAGATTAATGAATAATAAAAGTTTGAAATGTAAAATTAATTATTTATATATATTTATAAAATACATTACATAATATTATAAAATATCAATATTCTAAAACATAGCAATATTATTTAATTGTCAGTTTGGACTTTTAAATCACACATCGCACAGACTCACATTAAACTTATACAGTTTGAACTTATAAATTATATGTAATCAAATTATAGTTCGAACTTATAAATTATATTATACAGGGTGAGTCATTTTAATCAATACACTCGAATATCTCGAAAACAGCACTCTTCAGAAAGAAATGTTTCAAACAAAAATTGTAGGGTGTGAAGGGGGACATAAGATGGTAGCATTGGTTTGACCTTGGAAAGTCATTTGAAGGTCACATAAAAGTCACCTTCAATTTCTTAAATCGAACCCACTATTTTTCATTACATATTCTTGTAGCATATCTCGAGAGCTTTCCAAAACACTACAGACTAATGTTTTTTCATTAAGTACTTTTTGAGTTATAAGGCTTCAAAGTTTGCAGTACTTCGATATAAAATGCAAAATATCTCGTAAAATATTTAGTTTTCGGTAGTCTTACCCTAATACTTTTATGCACAGGATAATGAGACAAAACTATTGGTGCAAAGAAAAGGTATGATTGTTTATAATAAACAATGTGTAATTTGCAATGCACTTTTTATTATAAACAATCATACGTTTTCTTTGCACCAATAGTTTTGTCTCATTATCCTGTGCATAAAAGTATTAGGGTAAGACTACCGAAAACTAAATATTTTACGAGATATTTTGCATTTTATATCGAAGTACTGCAAACTTTGAAGCCTTATAACTCAAAAAGTACTTAATGAAAAAACATTTGTCTGTAGTGTTTTGGAAAGCTCTCGAGATAAGCTACAAGAATATGTAATGAAAAATAGTTGGTTCAATTTAAGAAATTGAAGGTGACTTTTATGTGACCTTTAAGTGACTTTCCAAGGTCAAACCAATGCTACCATCTTATGTCCCCCTTCACACCCTACAATTTTTGTTTGAAACATTTCTTTCTGAAGAGTGCTGTTTTCGAGATATTCGAGTGTATTGATTAAAATGACTCAGCCTGTATATATCTTTATATACGTTTATATATTATTTTTATAATAAAACAAACATGTTAATAAACTCTAAAAATCAATGTCAAATATAAGAAAAAAAACGTCAGATAAAATTATAAGAAACAAAGAACTATAATATTAATTACTTTCGCATATTTCAATTTTTTTTCGTATTACATCGTTCTTTTGCCCTCCTCAACCATTTTTGGATTGCTTTTTCCAATTCCAATTTAGTGTAAGAATCACAATATGCAGTACCTGCAGCTGTAACAGAATAAGTGATTAATATATTTGCGAAGATCATTGAATTTATTTCTTTAATAAATTAATTTTGCATTAAAAGTTGAAACAAATATATATATGTGTGTATATATATATATATATATATATATATATATATTTATATGCTATTACAAAAATATATATGAAATAATATGCATTTTGCACCTAATAACATATCCGCTATTCGAAGATTGGAAAATTGTCTTTTGAACTTAGCACCCAGCCAACTATATTGGACTGCAAGTTCATTCGTAATTAATCGGCTTAAATTTCTTTTAATAAAATTATAAGGACATGTGCCTCCTATTATACGTGTTTCCATAGTCTGCAAAAATTCATATATTACATTACAATAGATCATCTGTTCTTTTCATTGGCTGCACTAGTTCAGAGTTTATCATTTTTATTCCACATTGGAAGGAAAGATATAAACTCTGAACTAGTGCAGCCAATTTAGCTGAAAAAACAGACCTAATATTCAATTCTTGTTTTACAAAGTATTTTATAAAGTATATATAATTTGTATATACATATATGTATTACCGAACGTTCAAAGTTTTCTGAAATTTTTAAAAATTCCTCTACGGCTCCTTCAATCTCTTCAACCGTCTTTAACGGTAAATCAAACGAGAAATAAATTGACTTTTCATTTTGCTTGTTGACATCCTTATTTTGTTGCATAAGATTACCGGTTACGATATCTTTTATTTCTCTTAAATCGTCTGCCATTTGCCACAATTGCGTTTTGAAGAAGCTTTGTTGGCGAATAATTTCCTTAAAATATTTCGTATTATCTGTAAAAGAATAATGTTATATATTTTTAAACTATTATGTTCCAACTCTATTCATTTGAATAACGATAATTTACAACTGTATAAAAAATACACATACCATCATCTCGAGTGAATGAATGAGGAACATTATTCAAAGAAGTGTCAATGTTACTATTGAGGGAGTCACGTGTATTGAATGTTTGTTTGGTTGCTTTGAATCCACTTGCATTTGAATTAATTTTCATGGATTCTGCAAAATTAATATAATATCTACAATTCTACATTATAAAAGATAATTTATGTCCATCGTGGCGTTTAATTTATTTATTTATTTATTTATTATTAATTTATGATTAATTCATGTTTAACAAGAAAAAATACATATTTTTATTATATAATTACATCCTTTGATATGAAAAAAAATATATACATGTACTTGATTTTCAACACTGTCTAATTTAATTTAATAGATACTTCGAAATTTAAAAGATCAAAAAAAAGAAAGAAAAATAAAAAGAATTTTTAAAATGTTACTATTTAAATAATAAATTAATTACATATAACAATAAATTAAATGCACCTATATATATATTCTAATTAAATGCACCTATATATAATCTAAATAACGAACTGAATACTTATTTTATTTATCTACCTGTCATTTGCGGATGTTTTGGAAGAATGCTATTAGACTCTTCAGAGTCTTCAGAGTGTTCAGAATATGTAGCTCTTCTGGTCTTTTTTTTAACCATTTCGTTCTCTGAGAAAATAATTTTAAGTATAAATTAGTATATACTATGTCAAATACACTATATTATAATACATATATGGTGTATTTGACAAAGAGTATACTAATATATATGTATAAAAACATTAATATTTACACAATAAGTAGAGAAAATGTTTGTTTATTGAAACAAACCTTTTATTTGTTTTTGTTTTGTTGAATAGTTGTTATTTTTATCGTAATCGTCATCGCTGTCACTTGCCACGTACAGACGATTTATTATTCTTTTTCTTTTCGTGCTCTCAATCTCTGAATTTAAATCGGATGCGGATGTGTATTCGGCTTTTTTGGTTTTTAATCTCGCTACATTGTAATCATCTAAAATTATGCAAATTAATATTACATTATAATGAGCAGTAGCCATAATATATATTACTTTAATTTTAGAAAAATAATATTAATTTAAATATTTTTTACAAATAAAAAAAAAATAATAAAATATTACTCACCATAAGTGCTATTTCGAAACGTTATAATATCATAACATGGCCAACATGTATTTCGTTCCATGTTTTTCCGAATTGCTGTGATAATCTGTTCATATTTAAATGGAGGCCAATAACATTTGTTGTGTTCAATCCAGCTCGATGGTACTGCTTCAACAGTGTTATCTGTTGAAAACTGAACTACCGTCCACATTGGTTTCTCCATTCCTGGATAAATATAAAAGCGAAAACGCGCAATTTTTTTTTGACAATTGTGAAATTATTAATTATTAAAAATATTGATATTTGCAGCAACAAAAAAAAAAGCTAATAATTCGTCAATATTATATGTAAAGTATTATGCATGGATAATAATATACACAGATTATATTTAAAAAAATAATGAAATACTGGAAAAAATATTATTATATATAATTATTATATAAATTATTATATGTGATCTGACCAAATATAATTATGTAATAATACTAACAAGTGCTAACAATTACAAATATGTACTAAAATAATAAAATATTTAAAACAGATTAAGAAATGTTTCTAATAATAAAAAAAAAATTTTCTTTACGTTGTTCTTATAATGATTTTGTGAAAATTATAATATATAATAAAATAGAATAAACAAATAATATAAATTAAAATAAACGAAAATAATCCAATTTTGTATAATACTTTGAATTTCGGGTAAATTAGCAATAAATGTACTTTGTTATCTATAATTCTGCATGTAATAAAAGAAAAATAACGTATGTATTTTTATATTTTAATCTAACACACTTATTCGCAATTTGATCCAAATTCCAAGTCTGTAAATTGCCTAGATTACAGACTTCATAAATATTTAATTTAGAAGATTTGCAGGGTTTAGTATAAAAATCTTTAAGAGTCTTATACTTATTTCCAACTACAATAATATTCTCGTTAGACGCAGCAAAATTGAGGATAACTATAATACTTCCATCCAATAGACGACAACAATTATCAGGTTTTTTATTTGTTAAGATAAATTTTTTAAACACGATTTTATTAAATTGATTATAATTCTGACAATTGATAAGTGGACCATTGCAATGCGGATTTAAAAGTTGAGGTTTATGTTGTCTTAGATTACAATTTATGTTTATATTAGGATTTATATAATTATTTTGTTCAGTTATCCGGCAAACAATTTGCTCCAAAGGTTTATCATTTTTACGAATCATTTTTAAAATTGATTGCATATAATTCTCGAATGGAAAAGCACTGAATTGTTGTAATGATCCGAATTTTTTTACGTCGTCACAAAGATGTAATAAATTATGTGTATTATGTGATGCATTTTCTTTACCGTATAAAATAATTAATGTTTCAACGTAATATCGTAATAATAATGTAGCGTAATCTAAATACAGTTCAATATACTTTGAATTGGATAAAATAGCAGCTATGTGTAAAGTTAAAAAATTTAAATATTTATCGCGACTTAATACAGATTTTAATACAACTGGCCCAGTATATAATAAAAATGTTCTATATTCAGTAGCTTTCCACCTTTTGCTTTCTAATATTGATCTTGGTTTTCTATTAAACTCACATGGTATATTATATCTTTGCTTTTCTAAAAATGTTGATATTATCGATTGTTGTTGCGATGATAATTTAGCATGAGAAAGAGATTTTCCATGGCACCATAACAAAACTATTTTTTTAACTTCTCCTAAAAAAAGTAAATGCATTGGATCTGATGGAAAATCAGACACCATATCTATATTTGGAATTAATTCTAATATCGATGTACCTGTATGGTGATCTGACTGTGATTTTAATCTAAATTCTTTATCTGTTCTTACATTTGAAATTTCTAAATATGGAAAGCACACTCTATTTAAATAATATTCGCCTTTAACTTCACATTTTGTACATGAATAATAACCTGAATGACCTTTTGTATATTTTATAAAAGATAGAGCTGGTACATCACAAATAAAAGCTTTAATTTTAAATGGATATATTATTCCGTTAACTGTTATACCATGATTAATCAAATTTTGAGCTTCTTTTACAAAAGATTCTAAAAATTTATTAGCATCTGTAGGCTTTTCATACCCATGATAAATTCCAATAATACCAATATTATTATAATTATTAGATAAACTACATAAAATAGGATAGACTTGACTCCCTGAACTTTTGGATAAAGGCAAACCGTCGATATTTATGATAATTTCGATTATCTCTAAATCTTTAAAAGAATATTGCGATGTTTCTAAAAGTTTCTCCACGCAATAATTAATTCCAAAATGATAATAGCGTCCTGGTTCAACATCCTTTGCATTTACTTTTCTCATAGTACCTATAATAATAAAGTACGAGCATCTCGAGGAAGTTCAGAATATTTCGGTTTTAATATTGCAATCAATTCATTTAATGCGACGTGACTTATTCGATTTCTAATAGTCCACCTTTGTAATTGTGATGTAAAACTTACATTATCTTCACGATGTTTAAAATTATCTAAAAAATTATTCTCATTAATAAAGGTATTAATATCTACATTATTATTATCGCTGCTAAGAGCCTCTTCATCATTATTTATTAATGTAGAATTATCACTATAACCGTTAGATGTTAACGATAAATTTTTATCCAATTTTTTATTTAAATTAGTCGTATTTAAATTAGTCGTATTTATCTCTCTCAAGAACTAATGATGATAATTCACTAATAGTACTTGAAACTGAAGGTGTGTTAATATTTAAGGAAAAGTTACGATTAGATTCTACAATATTAATAGATGCATTAGCTATCTCTTTCGCATGTGTATAATATTTTCTATTTACTTTAGGCATTTTTGATATGATTATTATTAATGATACTCACTGAACGAATGGCTTCTATCTAATCACTCCAATTAAAAGAAAAATAAGAACTGAACAGGTACAATTTGTGTTGTATCTGCAAAATATAAAGATCTAACCTTATTATATGTAGCCATTGGTGTCAATCCGATTCTATTTCGGATCTTTAATCAAAGCTATTATTCAAGACATACTTACCGTTTTATTACGAGTTCCTCAATTTTAATAGAAGAATAAGAACTAGATCGGTATAATCTGCGTACAAAATAAAGATCTAAACTTATAATTTGTACTCGGTATCAACCCAATTTTATTTCTCATCTTTAATCAAAACCATATTCATATACAATTTTAACAAGATCTACTTACCGTTTTTCCTCGAAATGCGCACAGAACATTTATATTAGTTTGAAAAAACAAGAAATTAAAATATGGAGAACAAGCAGGAGCAGATTGTGAGTTCCTCGATTTGACGGGATGACGGGTCGTAGCTTGTAGCTTTTCTCGCGCATGCGCGTTGAGTGAGGTATCGATAAAGTATGTTAATCAAATAAATAAGATCCTATATATATATATATATATATATATATATATATATATATAAATAACTCGCCCTATGTATCCTTTTTAAAAGTTTTTGGAAAATTAATTAAAAACATAAAATAAAAATAATATGCATAAATTATATTAATTTAATTATTTTCTTACGTATATAATATATACTTTATTTAACTTGTTTTCTGCGAGATTCACTAAACTGAAGTATCCATCACACACACACACACAATATAAATATGCGTGATGACTATATAAACGACACCATCGCGTGTTGCGAAAATTTGACATCCACTATCGGACATCCTATAGACGTCCAAATATTGACCATTAAAAGATGTTTGAAATCAGATATACGATGGACGTCCATTTTATGTCCATGGACGTGCGGACGTAAAACGGACATAAAATGAACGTCCATAGGATGTACTGTGCTATCTGGGTTGAGACTTGGTATGTTGTCGATGTCACGATGATAGACCGGCACAGTGAGTAAAGAATGACAAGTGACTTTGGAAGAGAGCATTTAGATTAAGTACCAAAATTAATGCCATACATATGAAGATCCTTAAGGAATTCATTTTGGGCAAATGTAAAAATCCTACAGAGGTTACGAGTCTTATCACCTCTAGTCCAGCCTTTATATATCCCACGCTTTTCACAAAAACTATGTACATTAACAAACATATCCCGAGTACTCCTACCATTACTTCCCATAACAGAAAAGATATTAGCTTGATGTATTCGGGGATCTGTTTTTTTGGTTGCGCTATCACGCAAATGCCTGATCTCATATGGGGATAAAGATATCTGAAAATAAATAAAATCTACTCTTTATATCTCGTGCAGATTTCATTTGCTATGCAACGTAAAAGAGAAAGTTCCTCTTCTTCTCTGTTCCTTCTCTTTTTCTTTTTCTTTATTATTAGCTATTTATTTATTATTTATATTTATTATTTATATTTCGTTTTTATTATATTCGTATAAAAGAAGTTATAATAAACAATGACATAAGCGATAAATTTCAACAAATATTTTTTGTCGGACAAAGATTATTATATATCATACATATTGTAACGTTCGTATTTCCGGACGTTTTTCTTAGCGCGGATAGATCGCCGGTGCTAGGTGTCTTTAAATAAAATACGCGTGTGTGTGGTATAATTGCGTTTATTGCGTTTGTATGAAAGTGTGTACAGAGTCGGAGTGTGTAAATGTGTAGACGAGTGTGTGAGCGTGTGCGTGATCATAAAAGTTCGTATATAGATTGCGTGGTTCGCGTAATTAAGCCGAATATTAATGCGGATTAATTTCGGCCTCGCTGTCGCACGCCGGCGGGTGTTTACTATTGCGCGAGACGGCGCGCGTTTTTGCGGCGCTTTTTCTGCGGGGAATCCCGAGATTCCGAGAATGCTTCGGTTCTCGGAATCGACGGTGATTTTCGCCGTAATATTTATTTCGCGATTTAAAGTCCGCGTATAAATCGCCTATGCGCTTGAACGCGGCGGTGTTTATGCGTCCGTTTGTTTAGATGCGCTCACGTAATTGCATGTGATGCATGCAACGATGTTCGGTGCGTATAACCCTGGTTTTTATTCGCAAAGGATGGATTGCGCGATGCAGCTGGATCGGTAACTCCCGATCCGGGGCGGCTCAAGCTCCACCTTCCGTGAGGGTTGCAGCTGCGGATTAGGCGGATTGCACTTTGGCGTCAGAATCGAGAACTCTCGTTCGGAGACGGAGCACGCTCCACCTCTGTTTTCAGCTCTTTCTGTGCGTTTGGTAGGATTTCTCAAGGATTGCTCTTTGGAAGCGTACTGCTTCAAGCGGATCGGAGAGATCTGATTGCGTCAAAAATGTGGCCCTTTTTATACGAGCTAATTGCCCGCGTCGGCGCGTGACGGTATAACCCCTTCCGAACGGGTTTTCGGAAAACGGTACGGTCGGGCCCGTTCGGAGGGATTCGGGTAGGAGCCGAACGCGGGCTTTCGCCGGTCGACGGTTCGGGCCACATCGACTCTGTTCGGCGATGTTCGGCCGAATTTCGGTTTTCGGCAGTTTAAAAAAGGTGGGCGCACCGCGCCCCTGCCTCTGCCCGGCGGGTGTTCTGCCGGGCGGCAGCTTCCGGCGGATGTTATGCCGGGAATCGTAACGATGCACCGGAATGCATCGTTACAATATATGTATATATATCATACATATATGTATATACCCAGATAGCACATGGAACTCCTATGGACGTCCAATGGACATTCGAGTTTGGACATGTGGACGTCCATAAGATGTCTGAATTAAGTCCGACGGATATCCATTGGACATCCATAAGACGTCGGTTATTCACTACTTCGGATGTCCAAAAAACAATCCAAAAAAGGACTTAAAATGGACATCATTTTCAGTGTCTTACTCTTTCAAATTATTATTGGAATAAATATCAAAAATTCATAAACTCAGAAAAAAATTTATATTTAATTATGTATAATTGTGTAGATATAATTATGTATGGATTTTGATCTAATTTAATCATATATAAAAAATTGTTCTTTATTATACATAAATAAATAGCATTATCCTTCATAACATTTAAAACATAAAAAATTCTTTGGCCCAACAAAATTAAATAATATAATAAAATAGTATAATTTATCTATTTCATATAAAACTTTACATAAAATTCATGTAAAAATTTTATTTATATTTATACTTGCTTATTGCACTCTACATTTTAAATAGGTAATTTAAAATGTAAAGTGCAACAAGCAAGTTTAAATAAGTACCGGATTATTTTCGTTTATTTGCCGGACATTTACTTGTACGACTTATAAAATCAATTTAATATCTGAAACTCTTGTATTGAGATCACAAATTAAATTGAACAGTATATTTTTAATCTTATTTGTTACTCTTTGCAAACTTTATATAATTCTTATAACTAAAACTTAAATACGAGAAAGATAGCGCATCGCACGTCGCATAGCGGTAAACGAACGAACTAACACATCCTTGCGTGCTCGCGCGAAACTTTGATGTCCAAGATCGGACATTTTGTGGACGTCCAAATATTGGCCGTTAACGGATGTCCCGAATCGGATGTACGATGAACAGTCATTTCATGTCCATGGACGTACGGACGTAAAATGGACATAAAATGAATGTCCATAGGATGTCCTGTGCTGTCTGGGTATATATATATATATACAGCGTGTGTCAGAAGTTCCGGGACGGCTGGATAATTTGAAAAATACGCATCACAGAGGAAAATGACCTAGACAAAAGTTGTAGGATTTTTCCCGGACAATCCGACGGTGACCTTAGATTTGACCTTGGATAGTCATTTGAAGGTCACATAAAGATTACCTTCAATTTCTTAAATGGAACCCCCTATTTTTCATTGCATATTCTTGTAGCTTATCTCGAGAGCTTTCCAAAACACTATAATTAAGTACCTTTTTATTAAGTACTTCTTGAATTATAAGGCTTGAAATAATTTCTTAATTTTACATAAACCATAAAATATCTAGTAAACCATTCATTTTTCGATTATCTTACCTTCATACTTTTATGTACAAAATAATGAGAGAAATCAATTGGTGTAAAGAAAACACATAGTTGTTTCTAAGAAAAAATATGTAATTTGCAATTAACAATTCCATATTTTTTCTTAAAAACAACTGTATGTTTTCTTTACACCAATTGATTCCTCTCATTATTTTGTACATAAAAGTATGAAAGTAAGATAATCGAAAAATGAATGGTTTACTAGATATTTTATGGTTTATGTAAAATTAAGAAATTATTTCAAGCCTTATAACTCAAAAAGTACTTAATAAAAAGGTACTTAATTATAGTGTTTTGGAAAGCTCTCGAGATAAGCTACAAGAATATGCAATGAAAAATAGGGGGTTCCATTTAAGAAATTGAAGGTAATCTTTATGTGACCTTCAAATGATTATCCAAGGTCAAATCTAAGGTCACCGTCGGATTGCCCGGGAAAAATCCTACAACTTTTGTGTAGGTCATTTTCCTCTGTGATGCATATTTTTCAAATTATCCAGCCGTTCCGAAACTTTTTCCCATCACTGCATATATATATTATATATCACATATATTTGATATTTCCATGGATATAAATCTATTTAACATGAAATTTATAATTTAATTAGATTTTTAAGAAATTTTTGAAAAAGGATACTGGAGGATTCTTCTCAAAAATTAAGGTGATGCCGGACCTTCCTTTTTTACCGACAAAATTTTGTGCACACTATACTCTTTATTAGTTGCACAGAATAATAAATGCTTTTCCACAATTAAATTACACATAACAACAAAGATGAGAGTGAACCATTTTTTGTTCAAAATGAAAAAAAAATAGAAAATTACAGTTTTCTTATCGGCTTCTGACATCAACTCGTAACAATATTAGCTGAATATAAAAGTTTTGCAGTTTGTACGTACAAAATAAGAGCACTCTCACCTCAGAATTTCCTGAAGGAATATACATGAACAGTCAGAAATGCGTTTAGAAGCGTAGTAAAAATAATTAGCGTGCATGAAAATTTCGTGCATATGTGTGTGTGCGAAATCGAGGCATGTGAGTAAAACAGGCCTGTAAATTAGTTGGTTGCTATCACGACAGACGGCGCTGTAACTAGTGCAATTAGTTACAGTGACAGAAAGTATGTTTGAACATCTGGTTTCTGTAACAAATTTACTACATACCGAGCTACCACATATCGACTCTTTAATTAAAAAATCACAAATAGTAACTGACATGAGTACAGCAGAATTAAAAAAGGTGAGCAAAACTTTCAATCAAATTTATATATATTTGTAACCTCAAATCACAATGTCTTAATATGATTAATTTTTTATCAGATTATGTCTGAAAATGAGATGGAACTCGATATAGGAAAACAACTCAACGGAATATTGGTCGAACAACGATTGAATCGTTGGGTAAGAGATAAGCGACAAAGTATAAAATATTGCTCTCTTATAATAGAACATGCTTTATACATTCTCTGGAGTCATTCTTTGGACTTTTATACTATGCAAGTGATATCACGACATACTCAAAGAATACACGGTCAGTGACATTTTCGACTATCATAAACAATGTATATTTATATAATTTTTATAATTATTCAAGCACTTAAAATATTTATTTATAGTGTCTTCAAGTAGCATCGATGAGAATATGATAGAATGGAAAGTCTCGACTGAAACATTAATGAAACTGAAGCAAGGACTTGTTTCTATATTTATAGATGCTTTTGTTACACAGTTATTGGATATGACACACAGTGAATATGCAACATTGGATCACAGTTTTATCGAAGTTCTTATAAGACGAATTTATAAAGATTACTACAATTTATAATCATAAAATAAAGAGCTAAGATGTGCGTTTACATTCATAGTTCCAATTTTGTAAATAATTTCCTTGATTCAAATATTTTTTCATATGTAGATATTGTTTATAAGTTAAGTATATATTTTTATCCCAATTTTAATAAGGGATCTTTATAATTTGTTAATTTTTATTAATTTGTATAATCTAGCTTAAGGTCAATCGTCATTTTATATATAAAAGCGAAAAATATTTAGACTAGAATATGAAATTGTAATTGAAATCACTAACAATTTGTTACATATTTGAAATATGTTAAAAATGATTAATAAATCTAATTTAGAGAATCTCAAATATACACACAATGTCGATTTATTTACAAAAATTCAAGGAAAATCATAATTGTTCTTTACTTCATCTTCTATAACATTTTTTGTAAAACATTAGAATATCTTTAATTCTTGAATATCTTAATTCTATTAGAATTATAACATGATTTATATTAACATGCTTCTTCCATATATCTTATTTATCTCTTTGACTTATATATTATGCAATAAATATATTTATATAATATGTCATTTATTATTTATTATATGAATATTGTAAATATGACAGTTTTATATAAAAATATAGAATGTTCTATTTTAAAGTATAGTACATATATAATCTAAATTTAATGGAGAGAAAGAAAAAGAAATTACATGTTTACATTTATATAGTTTTACTTAACCATAATACTTTACAGAGAATATGTTGTATTTATTTTAGGAAACAATTACTGCTTCATCCCATATGGACCATAAATGTTATCTTTATATTTTCGCATCTGACATAAAAAGTGGACAAATAAAATGTAGGAATATTATAGCAACAATAAAAACAATGAAAATGTTTGTGAGATAAATAAAAGTAAATATATGATACCAATTGTCAAAAAAACTGATATGAAATGTTATTAGTTATTTGTGACAATAAATACGGTAACAATACAAAACATTGAACGGAAACTGTTAAAAGTGAAAAAGCATGTAATGGAGATGTTAATCTGGAAGCCAACATGAATCAAAAATTGAAGAAGTTATGGATAAGGAATCTAACAAAGAGATTTGTGATGATCCATATGTAAATATTAAATGAGTCAAGAACATGAATATTGTCATAGCATAAATTGTATCAGTACTAATTGTTTCGGTTAAAGTTTTTAAAATTGGCGATAATATATAACCAAATGTAACAATTAATTATTACATTATAGATAACAAATACTGTCCATAAATCTTTTGTAGCATTTTGGTAATGTTATCTATAATGTTATCTATAATGCAATAATTAATTGTTACATTTGGTTATATATTATCGCCAATTTTAAAAACTTTAACCGAAACAATTAGTACTGATACAATTTATGCTATGACAATATTCATGTTCTTGACTCATTTAATATTTACATATGGATCATCACAAATCTCTTTGTTAGATTCCTTATCCATAACTTCTTCAATTTTTGATTCATGTTGGCTTCCAGATTAACATCTCCATTACATGCTTTTTCACTTTTTATCTATAATTTCCAAGGCCTTTCCGCTTTCAAGAGTTGTATTTTCTGTAACATAAATAATAATAATCATATATTAATCATATGAATATATATCTGTATATATATATATATATATATATATATATATATATATATAACTATTACATAATATATATAAATAAAAATATACATACATTTTTTTTCAATATTGGAAGTATGATGCGGATGATGCTGGCAAATATCCTGATTGCACTGGCGGTGCGCGCACATATCCTGGTTGTATGGGCGGTGCGTGTACATATTCTGGCTGTACGGACGATGTATGCACATATCCTGGTTGTATGGGCGGTGCGTGTACATATTCTGGCTGTACTAACGATGTATGCACATATCCTGGTTGTACGGGTGGTGTGTGTACATATTCTGGCTGTACGGATGATGCATGCACATATCCTGCTCGCATGAGCGGTGCGCGCACATATCCTGGTTGTACAGGCGGTGCGTGTACATATTCTGGCTGTACGGACGATGTATGCACATATCCTGGTTGTATGGGCGGTACGTGTACATATTCTGGCTGTACTAACGATGTATGCACATATCCTGGTTGTACGGGTGGTGTGTGTACATATTCTGGCTGTACGGATGATGCATGCACATATCCTGCTCGCATGAGCGGTGCGCGCACATATCCTGGTTGTACAGGCGGTGCGTACACATATTCTGGTTGTGCAGGCGGTGTGTGCACATATCTTGGATGTACAGGCGGTGCGTACACATATTCTGGTTGTACAGGCGGTGTGTGCACATATCTTAGTTGTACAGGCGGTGCGTGCACATATTCTGGTTGTATGGGCCGTGTGGTGATGGATCTGAATGCAAATGCACGTCCACGTGCGGCATATTGTTGTTTTTTCTTTTCGCGGATCACCGCTCTGCGCACTGCTTCATTAATGTGCTGTAAAAAAAATATATATTAATATAAACATAAAATGTATAGATAAAAATGTATAGATAAATGTATAGATAAAAAATCTACGCATACACATATGCACACATACGTATAAGTAATCTTCCCAATCATATATTATAATTTATATAAATATATAATTATAATTTATTAAAATATTATTATTTTTAATTTATTAAAATATTATTATATTCACCTTGTTTATGTTTTGTTTCACTCTGTCCCCTAGTCTCAGATCCTCTAGTACCGACGTCATCGACGTCGCCGTTGACACTCTCCCGTCGGCGGACAGCGGCGTCGTCGTCGTTGACACTGTTCCGTCGGCGGACAGCGGCGTCGTCGCCGTTGACACTCTCCCGTCGGCGAACAGCGGCGCCGTCGCCATTGCCACTCTTCCATCGGCGCACAGCGGCGTCGTCGCCGTTGACACTCTTCCGTCGGCTGGTAGCGGTGCCGTCGTTGTTGACACTCTTCCGTCGGCTGGTAGCGGCGCCGTCGTCGTCACTATCCTGTTCGCTGAAGACGACGCCGTTGTCGCCACCATCCTCACTTTTGATAGTGGCAACAACGACGTCGTTTCCGTCGTCTTTTTGAATTTTACGCTGCCTTCGCTTCTTGCTGAAATAAATTTATTATTATTATTATTATTATTATTATTATTATTATTATTATTATTATATATATATATATATATATATATATATATAAATTTCAAAAATGTATAAAATATACTTACGTCGAGGCATTGTTCCACTTGAAACGCACAAGAATGAACTGGTTCTTTCCAGTCCACGGTCCACGGTGTTTTTTCAGTCCAGTGTTGCCAGAAAGCAGACGCGGCGCACACGCACACGATCAGCGAGGCACGTGTGCGTGTGCGTCGCGTCTTCTATCTGGCAACGTCGCTTCATTCCACTTTGGAAAGAAAAACGATCTGGCCGATTTCGAGATTCGGCATTGCTGCGTTTTTAAAACATCAATAACAGTTTTAATATTCGTTGTATAAGTTATTTACTTTTTTTATATTTTTTATTAATACTAGAACAACACAGGCGCGCGCTATTGAGCTATTACATGGAAAAAATAAAATATTCAAATATTTAAATATTCGAGAAATATAATATATATTCTAATATATACTTAATGTTATAATTCAATTTAATAATATAAAATAACTTTAATAATATTAAATAATATTAATAAAATTGAACAACTATATATCTCTCTTTCTCATCTTTCTTCCTTTCCCTACATTTTTAATAATTTAACTCTCTCCTTTCCCTTTTAATTTTCCTCTTTCTTATTATTTTATTCTTTCTCTCTTTTTCTCACAATCTTACTCTTTCTTATTTCTCCCATTTCTTCTTTTTTATCTCTCTTCCTCTCTTTCTCTCTCCCTCCATCTCTCTCTCTCTCTCTCTCTCTCTCTCTCTCTCTCTCTCTCTCTCTTTCTCTCTCTTTCTCTCTCATTATTTCATTTTTTCTAAACTAATTTTTTAAATGTTATTTTTATAAATTAAAAAAAAAAATATGTAATATTAATGTGTAAAATATTTAATAGTTTTTTAATAGTTTACAAATTTAAAATATGCAAATCAAATTTAAACACTTTTTTCAAATATTTACGACAGTTTAAAATAAAATTTGCATAGTGATAATTAATCTGTTTTATACAAATTATCCATATACAATCCAAAAAAAATTTGTTTTAATTAGTCATTTTAAAAATTTTTTAAATTTAAATTTAAATTTAAATTTTAAATTATTATAATATATGTATAAATTTTAAATTTATATATACACTAATATTATGAATATTATAATCTATATATGTAATCTATATTATAAGTTATAACGACTATATTTCTAATGAAGATTCTAATAATATTATTTATTTGATCATATATTTTTGAATAATTTTCTTTAAGCTTTTTAAATATTTTTTAAAAATGTTTTTATAATAATAATACCTGATGTAAATAAGCAAAAGAGAAAAAGAGAAAAATAGATTGAAGGAAAAGAGAGAAGAAGATAATATTAGATAATAATGTTACTTATTTTTAAGTGATAAATAAAAAGACAATACGTACACAATATTTAAATACATTTTTTTTAATTTAAGATTAAATTTTATTCAATAATAAAATAAAAAACATTAAAATTTAAATTTGAACATTATATTATTAATTCTTATCTTATTAATTAGATAATATTAGATAATAATGTTATTTATTTTTTATTTAAAGTTAAAAGAATAGAAAGGAAAGGACGAGAGAACAAGAAAAATAAAGTGGGAATCAAAAAGAGGAAAAGAGAGAGAGAAAGCAGAATAAAAACTTTATTTAAAATTAATGAAGAGGTAAAGAACAAGCGAAAGAGAGGGATAAATAAAAAGACAATATGTACACAATATTTAAATACATTTTCTTTAATTTAAGATTACATTTTATTCAATAATAAAATACATTAAAAACATTAAAATTTAAATTTAAACATTTTCTTATTAATTCTTATTTTATTAATTTTTGACGTAATTAAATTGAATGCCTCTTGCTTCCATTCTGCAAAAAAGAAATAATATAACAAATTAATAAATTGATAAAGAATTAGGCTCTTTTATGTATGAAACAATACGATACGAGAAAAAAATGGCTCTAAATCGCTCTTTTCTCGTATCGTGTTGAAATAATATAAATTTATTATATACATGTGTGTGTATGCGTCTGTTTGCGTGCGCGTGTGTATAAGTTAAAATTTATATGATTTTTCGCTTACGACGTCATAATTCATTATAATGTTAAAGAGAAACCAAAAATCTTAAAAAATTTTATATTAATTATTTATTTTTTTTAAATTGCCAATTTATTAAAAAAATAAATAAATTGCATTCAATAAACTTTATGTTATGTGTATAAGAAATACGACAAATTGTTTTAATAAATATTATAGGATTCATATAGCATCCGATATCCGACGTACGACTCCGATACTCAATAAAAAAATTTGATTTCTAGAGACTCTGCCAGAGACTCTAGAAACCAAATTTTCTTCTTGGATATTGGATATCTTACGTCGGATATCGGACGTAGTGTGAATCCTGTATAAGTTGGATAAATTTAATAATAAGATTTATAAAATAAGAATATAAATATAATTTTTTAATATTTGCACAATAATTGTACCTGTGTGTCATTAGAATCTTCTACTTTTCTCTTTTTAAGTGTAAATGTACCATTCAGAAGTTCTAATATTGGCATATGTCCAGCAATTTTTTTTATATCTTTTAAGCTGTTGACTACTAAATGTGGTGGCATAGCTAAAAAATTATGAAAATGTCAATTTTTATTCATTATAATATTAATAAACTGTATATGTGAGAAATCTTGTTTTATTTGTAAAGAGACGTTATGTATAAAATTATTAATAATGTATATATTAAATGGATAAAAATATAACATATAAAAATACAAAAATAAAATTAATCTTAAAATTTCATCTTCGCTAATAGAAGAAATTAATCATATTGAACGTTTTAACAATTTTTTAAATTTATTTTTTCAAAAATCTTTTCGCTATAATGATATTTTAATTTCCGAATTTCGGAACACTCTCTATATATACAATACATACATATATATATATATATATATATATATATATATATATATACACACAGTATAAAATTTAAAAATTTATGTTGGATGTATAATCCAAAATTAAAGAATTAATACTTTTATTATTAGTTTCATGATTCTAAAAAATTACTGTATTACTGTATATATGTATTACAAACTTTTTTTACCTGTACTTTGCATTATACCAATAATTTCTATATGATCGCCTTTCCATATATTATATGTTGAATAATCATCGTCCGTAAAGTTCAATATGTGTACCTCGAGTTTATATATTCCATCTGTGATAGAGCCACAGCCAATCAATTTATTTAATTTATTATTGTGCGTGGTTAAAAAATTTGTCTTTACATATCCTTTTAAGACTGTAAAATAAACATTTAATAAGAAAAAGTAACATAAAATTATATTTTATTATATTATTAAAATTATGATAAATTTCTAGAAATAGTTTTACATGTGTATAAACAAATATATACGAAGAATCTCGCACGATTCTTATGTAAAATGGAGTTAATCCCGGTTAAATTTGCTGAAATTTTAAGATGATGTAAATTATGACTTATTGAACAAAAGTTTCAATAGTAATAGGCCAGATAATTAATAGTTCTTAAGTTATAGCTTAAATCTTCAAAATTGACCTCCATCATCAGGCCATCATCAGATATGTTAATGTATTTTATTCTTTATAGAGTTTTTCTTTATACAAACACCATATAACCAATTTGACCGGGACTCCATTTTACATAAAAACCGTGCGCACTTCTTTATAATCTATTAATGTTAGCATTTGATCATTTAATTTTTTAAATATATTTTTTGTTCATATTAATATATAAATATATTGCTTAAAATAATATTTAAAATATAATAATTACAATTGCAAAATATAATAATATAATAATTATTAAAGATATATTAATTATGAAAAAATATTCGTTATAAAAAAATATATTTTACAGTATTTGACAATCTTGAATGTATTAATAAAACTTGTGATAACTATATTATTGTAATAAATAAGTATTAATTATATATTTATAAATATGTTAATAAATATATAATTTATATATTATTAAATAATAATTTATGTGTTATATCATACTTTATATATTTTAAATTGTTATAAAAATATAATAATAAATTGGAAACGATAAAAATTAAAAGTATAAAATTAGAAGTATATATAAAAAAGATATAAGAAAAAATACTCACTAATTCGATTTGTAGTATTGAGAACTTCACAAAGTTCAACCGGTTCAGGTTCTGAATTCACTAAACTTATTGGATCGAATATTCCCAAATTCGAAACAATAGTGTTAGATTTAATTAATAATTCGTAAGACATATTGCCATTGTTAAACTGAGCCATTTTTGGCGGACGTGCCTGAACACCATCCAAATGAATGATCTATATATATATATAAAGAAAGGATCTATATATCTATATATGATATAATATGATCTATATATATATATATATATATATATATATATATAATATTTTGATATTAAAAATGTAATTACACATATATTATTATTCTAAAAAAAAAATAAACTATTTACATTTTATAAATTAAATATAAGTTTGATATTTTAATATAGCAATAAAATAATAATAAAAGGTAAGAATAATGTAATAATATGTAATTATGTTTAATTATTAATGATTATAAACAGCAAAATTCAAAAATTATGTATTATATATATATACATTATATTGAAGGTAAGAATATTATGAAAAAATATTGCATGAAAGAATTAACGAATAAGAAATAATGAAAGTACAAAGTACTTACATGATTCACCATTATATGGTGCTGTATGTAATCGATGTCATCATTCCATGCAACAACTTGAATTCTTTTTCCTTTTCCATTATTCATATAAAATTTAAAAAATTTGTATTGTTGCTTAGTACCAATATATCTTGGAGACTCAATGCCATCCACATAGCCAATAATTTCGCTTAAACAATTATAATAAATAGTAATTATATTGTACACATATCTTTTATACTTTTATCAAATAGAATATCTTTAATCTATTTTGCACATATATATTTTAAAATTTGATGTAATACCTTAATACGATATAATACAGATTTTCATAGATTAAATTGATTTAATTATTATAAATTTTTTTCTATGATGATTATTAAAACATATAATATAACATGTTTTGGTTGTTAATTGTTTTTGATAATAAGACTGAGAGAATAATAAAATTTACATTGATAAAATATAATATAATATAATACTTTAATATTGATATAATTTATAAAATTTAGATATTAAGTTATTCAATTAGTGATAAATTAATAATAATATTATGATATTAGATATGTTTTTCTAATTTTTAAAATATCTATAATACACTTATTTTATGTTATACAACCTTTTAATATGCTATTTTAGTATACAACCTTTTAATATGATATTTTAATGCGAAATATGTATAATGAAGAATTATAATAAAATCTCTCTATGAAAAACTTGTATGTGCATTAAAATATATCATAGAAATATGCAATTAATAAGAAGAAAAAAATAGTTTATTTTTATTATGAATTTTAAAAAAAGTAAAATTTTTTTAAATACTTACACCGTTGAATCATACGTTTGGACATTGTCGAGTACTTCATTGGATGTTAGTATCTCAGTTGCGTTTAAATTATCAAGATCTATAAGTTTATCGGGATTACTGTTGGATGTATTATCTCCAGATAATTGTAATGATTTTTCCATATTGAAGGACAATTAATTAATCTGAAAAATAAATAATAAACAATATAAAGGTGCAATGCGACAGAAAAATATGATTACTTTGATGCGAGCGTGTATATTCTATCGAGCGATTTATTAATTTAAAACACAAGAAAATAGGACATGATAAAATGAGAGAATGAGAGGATTAATGAGAGAAAAAATAAAATAAATAAAATATTTTACATACCGTGCAAAATAACTCCTAGCGCTCCTTCAAGGATTCAAAAAATGGCAGGAATATCTCGTTATTTATTTTCTTCTATATTTATGTTACATAGCAACGAATTTTTGTTTATATTGCATAGTAATGAATAATCGATTAAGAGTGCGGTCGAGAATTTGCTATGAATGCTTCGAAACATTATCTTTAAACCGGATATCTACCAACCGCGTAAGACGTTTGCGAACGTTTATGGACGTCACGACCGTTTATAAAACTTGATGATTCTTTATGAAGATATCAAGCACGTACGATCTTACGATCTTCTTAAAGATCTATGATCTTTTGATGGTACTTGACATCTTTATAAAAAATTATCAAGTTTTATAAACGATAGACAAAGTGATAGTGATCAAGAAGCAGATGTTAATAAAGAAAAATTTGAAAATGTCTCAATAGAAAAATTAAATTTAAAAAGTTTGTATTACTATCTATATGAAAATCAACTTTTTGAAGCTTTTCCAAATGTAGAAATAGCATTGCGCATTTATCTTTGTATGATGATCAGTAATGCTACAGGGGAGAGATCATTTTCAAAATTAAAATTGATTAAGAATGTTTTAAGAAATACAATGACAGAGGAAAGGTTGAACAATTTGAGTATTATTAGCATTGAAAACGAATTTTTTAAAACATTAAATTTCGATGATATTATTCAAGATTTCGCGAATAAAAAGTTAAAAAGATTTGGTATATAAATGATTTATTTAATGATATATAATCGCTTTTCTATTTTTATTTACATAAACTAATTTTAATCAATATTACTCTAAAATATGTATTAAAAGAAAGACAAATAAAAATTTTTTATTGTTCATTAAAAAGTAAAAAAAAATAAAAATCTCAAAAAAATTATAAAAACAAAAAATCAAAAAAACCATAAAAACTATAAAAACAAAAAAAAAACAAAAAGAAAAAACTCCATTGATGGGTCTCCACCTTGACGTGGTAATGGAGCTTAGGAATACGATTTCTGACCAAGAGGAACCCAATATTTAATAAAGCCATTATAACATAGCCAGTATTATTGGACATGGTAATAAGGGGCCTCATTACAAGAGATGGCCGGGGGCCTCAAACATGTTTAATCCGGCCCTGAGTACTTTCATTATTTCTTATTCGTTAATTCTTTCATGCAATATTTTTTCATAATATTCTTACCTTCAATATAATGTATATACAGGGTGAGTCATTTTAAGTGACGGACTAAAATTTCTCCAAAACTATAGGAGATACAGAAAAATGTTTCAGACAAAAGTTGTATGGTTTCAAGGGGGACATAAGATGGTACCATTGGTTTGACCATGAAGAGTTATTTGAAGGTCACATGAAGGTCACCTTCAATTTCTTAAGTGGAATCTACATTTTCTCTTTACATATTCTTGTAGCTTATCTCGAGAGCTTTCCAAAACACTACAATTAAGTACCTTTTCGTTAAGTACTTTTTGAGTTATAAGGCTTGAAATCATTTCTTAATTTTACATAAATCATAAAATATCTTGTAAAATATTCATTTTTCGATTATCTTATATTACTACTTTTATGTACAAAATAATGAGAGGAATCAATTGGTGTAAAGAAAACATACAGTTGTTTTTAAGAAAAAATATGTAATTGTTAATTGCAAATTACATATTTTTTCTTAGAAACAACTATGTGTTTTCTTTACACCAATTGATTCCTCTCATTATTTTGTACATAAAAGTAGTAATATAAGATAATCGAAAAATGAATATTTTACAAGATATTTTATGATTTATGTAAAATTAAGAAATGATTTCAAGCCTTATAACTCAAAAAGTACTTAACGAAAAGGTACTTAATTATAGTGTTTTGGAAAGCTCTCGAGATAAGCTACAAGAATATGTAAAGAGAAAGTGTAGGTTCCATTTAAGAAATTGAAGGTGACCTTCATGTGACCTTCAAATAACTCTTCAAGGTCAAACCAATGGTACCATCTTATGTCCCCCTTGAAACCATACAACTTTTGTCTGAAACATTTTTCTGTATCTCCTATAGTTTTCGAGAAATTTTAGTCCGTCACTTAAAATGACTCACCCTGTATATATAATACATAATTTTTGAATTTTGCTGTTTATAATCATTAATAATTAAACATAATTACATATTATTACATTATTCTTACCTTTTATTATTATTTTATTGCTATATTAAAATATCAAACTTATATTTAATTTATAAAATGTAAATAGTTTATTTTTTTTTTAGAATAATAATATATGTGTAATTACATTTTTAATATCAAAATATTATATATATATATATATATATATATATATATATATAGATCATATTATATCATATATAGATATATAGATCCTTTCTTTATATATATATATAGATCATTCATTTGGATGGTGTTCAGGCACGTCCGCCAAAAATGGCTCAGTTTAACAATGGCAATATGTCTTACGAATTATTAATTAAATCTAACACTATTGTTTCGAATTTGGGAATATTCGATCCAATAAGTTTAGTGAATTCAGAACCTGAACCGGTTGAACTTTGTGAAGTTCTCAATACTACAAATCGAATTAGTGAGTATTTTTTCTTATATCTTTTTTATATATACTTCTAATTTTATACTTTTAATTTTTATCGTTTCCAATTTATTATTATATTTTTATAACAATTTAAAATATATAAAGTATGATATAACACATAAATTATTATTTAATAATATATAAATTATATATTTATTAACATATTTATAAATATATAATTAATACTTATTTATTACAATAATATAGTTATCACAAGTTTTATTAATACATTCAAGATTGTCAAATACTGTAAAATATATTTTTTTATAACGAATATTTTTTCATAATTAATATATCTTTAATAATTATTATATTATTATATTTTGCAATTGTAATTATTATATTTTAAATATTATTTTAAGCAATATATTTATATATTAATATGAACAAAAAATATATTTAAAAAATTAAATGATCAAATGCTAACATTAATAGATTATAAAGAAGTGCGCACGGTTTTTATGTAAAATGGAGTCCCGGTCAAATTGGTTATATGGTGTTTGTATAAAGAAAAACTCTATAAAGAATAAAATACATTAACATATCTGATGATGGCCTGATGATGGAGGTCAATTTTGAAGATTTAAGCTATAACTTAAGAACTATTAATTATCTGGCCTATTACTATTGAAACTTTTGTTCAATAAGTCATAATTTACATCATCTTAAAATTTCAGCAAATTTAACCGGGATTAACTCCATTTTACATAAGAATCGTGCGAGATTCTTCGTATATATTTGTTTATACACATGTAAAACTATTTCTAGAAATTTATCATAATTTTAATAATATAATAAAATATAATTTTATGTTACTTTTTCTTATTAAATGTTTATTTTACAGTCTTAAAAGGATATGTAAAGACAAATTTTTTAACCACGCACAATAATAAATTAAATAAATTGATTGGCTGTGGCTCTATCACAGATGGAATATATAAACTCGAGGTACACATATTGAACTTTACGGACGATGATTATTCAACATATAATATATGGAAAGGCGATCATATAGAAATTATTGGTATAATGCAAAGTACAGGTAAAAAAAGTTTGTAATACATATATACAGTAATACAGTAATTTTTTAGAATCATGAAACTAATAATAAAAGTATTAATTCTTTAATTTTGGATTATACATCCAACATAAATTTTTAAATTTTATACTGTGTGTATATATATATATATATATATATATATATATATATATATATGTATGTATTGTATATATAGAGAGTGTTCCGAAATTCGGAAATTAAAATATCATTATAGCGAAAAGATTTTTGAAAAAATAAATTTAAAAAATTGTTAAAACGTTCAATATGATTAATTTCTTCTATTAGCGAAGATGAAATTTTAAGATTAATTTTATTTTTGTATTTTTATATGTTATATTTTTATCCATTTAATATATACATTATTAATAATTTTATACATAACGTCTCTTTACAAATAAAACAAGATTTCTCACATATACAGTTTATTAATATTATAATGAATAAAAATTGACATTTTCATAATTTTTTAGCTATGCCACCACATTTAGTAGTCAACAGCTTAAAAGATATAAAAAAAATTGCTGGACATATGCCAATATTAGAACTTCTGAATGGTACATTTACACTTAAAAAGAGAAAAGTAGAAGATTCTAATGACACACAGGTACAATTATTGTGCAAATATTAAAAAATTATATTTATATTCTTATTTTATAAATCTTATTATTAAATTTATCCAACTTATACAGGATTCACACTACGTCCGATATCCGACGTAAGATATCCAATATCCAAGAAGAAAATTTGGTTTCTAGAGTCTCTGGCAGAGTCTCTAGAAATCAAATTTTTTTATTGAGTATCGGAGTCGTACGTCGGATATCGGATGCTATATGAATCCTATAATATTTATTAAAACAATTTGTCGTATTTCTTATACACATAACATAAAGTTTATTGAATGCAATTTATTTATTTTTTTAATAAATTGGCAATTTAAAAAAAATAAATAATTAATATAAAATTTTTTAAGATTTTTGGTTTCTCTTTAACATTATAATGAATTATGACGTCGTAAGCGAAAAATCATATAAATTTTAACTTATACACACGCGCACGCAAACAGACGCATACACACACATGTATATAATAAATTTATATTATTTCAACACGATACGAGAAAAGAGCGATTTAGAGCCATTTTTTTCTCGTATCGTATTGTTTCATACATAAAAGAGCCTAATTCTTTATCAATTTATTAATTTGTTATATTATTTCTTTTTTGCAGAATGGAAGCAAGAGGCATTCAATTTAATTACGTCAAAAATTAATAAAATAAGAATTAATAAGAAAATGTTTAAATTTAAATTTTAATGTTTTTAATGTATTTTATTATTGAATAAAATGTAATCTTAAATTAAAGAAAATGTATTTAAATATTGTGTACATATTGTCTTTTTATTTATCCCTCTCTTTCGCTTGTTCTTTACCTCTTCATTAATTTTAAATAAAGTTTTTATTCTGCTTTCTCCCTCTCTTCTCCTCTTTTTGATTCCCACTTTATTTTTCTTGTTCTCTCGTCCTTTCCTTTCTATTCTTTTAACTTTAAATAAAAAATAAGTAACATTATTATCTAATATTATCTAATTAATAAGATAAGAATTAATAATATAATGTTCAAATTTAAATTTTAATGTTTTTTATTTTATTATTGAATAAAATTTAATCTTAAATTAAAGAAAATGTATTTAAATATTGTATACGTATTGTCTTTTTATTTATCACTTAAAAATAAGTAACATTATTATCTAATATTATCTTCTTCTCTCTTTTCCTTCAATCTATTTTTTTCTTTTTCTCTTTTGCTTATTTAAATCAGGTATTATTATTATTATAAAAACGATTTCGCTCATCTTACTACGCACTATGTGATTTGTCGATTTGCCTACAGTTTTACGATTTTACGACAAAAATTCTTTTACGTGCAAAGACTCTAATCTCGAATAATTTACGCTCTTTATTATTTACGGATGCAAAGATGTGCATGCTGTATGGTTTGATGATTTGAAAGTGATATCATTAAAAAAAATTTGTCAGTATCATTGATAAATAAATTTTTTATTTTGCTTATTATTTTGCATATTTATATTATGAGAATTTTATTCTTAAAATAAATTAAATTATTATTATTACTGCAGTTGTTACTTTAATTAAATCACTTTTACTATATTTAAAAAACAAAATTATATATATATTTCTTTATATACGTAATTTTTAACATATCTATTATTCCTTTGATTACTAAGATAAACTCTTAATGCTTGCCAAGAACGAACTCGCGAAAAAGCAACATAAAGTTGTCCATGATTGAAAACATCTTTACGAAGATCTAATCCAATTCTATCAAATGTCTGTCCTTGTGATTTGTTAATTGTCATAGCAAAAGCTAATTTTATTGGAAATTGTCTTCTAGAAAAAGTAAAAGGATATACATTTTCACAATATAACGTTATACGATTCAAAAAAACAATATCTCCTGTTTTATCACCTGTTAAAATTTTACATTTTAACAGATGATCTGCAAGCTCTATAATCATTAATCTAGTACCATTACAAAGACCTTCATTGATACTTAAACTAATTAACATAATGATACAATTTGGTCTTAAACGTAATTCATGAGGAGGAAGAGATGGTGGAGATAAACTATTTAAATATTCCGGTAACAAAGTTTCACTTATATCACCATTATCGTTATTAATAGCACTATCTACACTTGTATAAATTCGTTTATGAGTTATATCTAATAATTCCACAACTTTTTTATTTATCTCATCTACATCAACATTTCTTGCAGAAAGTATCGCACATTTAGACATTTTAATAAACTCTGTTTTTCGTATTAAATCTCCATATATATCTTCCACAATATCAGCATTATTAGACGCTATACAATATTCAGGAATTTGTATATTATCATTAAAATCATTTAATGTACCATCTCCAATATCTAATACAAATTTTGCAAATTCTATTTCTTCTGGAAAAACTCGCATATTTTGTGTTAAAAAAATTTTTACAAAATGTTTCCAAATAGAACTAAACTTAATAGAAAGATTCACAATTTCACTTCGAGTAGCATGTACTTTAATAGGCAAAAGTTGTCTAAAATCACCACCTAATAAAATAACTTTTCCACCAAAAGGAAAATCGTTATTCATGATATCACGCAATGTTCGATCCATAATTTCTAAAGCATATCGTGGTGCCATTGGTGCTTCATTCCAAATAAAAATATCAATTTCTTTTAGATATTGAGCTTCCTTTGACTGGATTTTAATAGATGATGATGAATCAGCAAATAATGGAACTGGTAATCCGAATATCTTATGAACTGTTTTTCCAGTAGGTAGTAATGTGGCTGCAATTCCCGTAAAAGCCATTGTACACACACGCTTCTGTCTAATTCTAGCTAAATAGTATATAGTTGTGTATATAAATGTTTTACCTGATCCACCTGGGCCATCAATATAAAAACAATTATTACAATTATTATTATTCTCTAATCTATTTAATAATATATCAATTATCTCTTTCTGCTTGTTATTTAATTGTTTATATTGTTTGGTACCTATTTCCATAGCTTTTTCAAGTGTTTCGTAATCTTCTTCTTCAATATCTTCTATTAATTGTTCCATTTGAGGAAAATCAACAAAATTTTTACCTTCAGCACGAAGTATATTATTAATTTGCACATAAGCTTTATTTTGTCCTTTTAACATACCAAAATGTCGAACATAATCTTCAGACATAGCTACTTTAAAATTTTCCCACAACTCTTCAGGATGTAATGGTTGACAATGTAATAATATACGTACAAATAATCTACGAAGTTGTCTTGGCATCATCCAACCAACAGCTTCGTTCATAGCTCGTTTCCATTCATCATCATCTTCAATCAAACCTAAAGCTAAACATGCCGCTGAAAATGATGGATGTAATTTTCCATCTACAGTTCTCAAATCATTAAAACTTGTAGATCCCTTTACTGTAAGTAATAATAAACGTAAATGATATAATTCTGTTTGTGTTGGGCTAACAGAATACATTCGTCCTATACAATTATAATGACTTTTGCGTTTGACCCAACACGATACATTTCTATTATTAATTTTTTCCTTTTTAAATGTATAATAACGTGGAATTTCTATATATAAATACTGTCTTGCATTTTCATCACGTAAATTCAATGAAAAATAATCTATTAACATAGTAACTTGATTTAAAGCAGAAATCATTACGTCGCCAATGTTTTCATTTTCAATTATAATATTTTGTTCATTAGGAAGATGAATTGGTAGTCGCATTATTGAATGACTCTTATCTTGTAACTTCTTACCAAGAATACGCCAACTGGCCTCTACAGGTCCAACATAACGAGCTTCGATATAATTATGTATCTCATCATGATCAATAGTTACATTTTCTGTTACTGGTTCAATAGTTATAGCAGCAACATCATGTCCTTTATAAATATATTTGTACAGATATTTAACTGATTTGATACTTGAAACAATTTCAACATTAATATGACAATTAAATATAATCGATAAAATAGAACAATATGGAACTACATAACGATTATCAACTATATATCCACCAGGAAGTTCAAAATTTTTGCCATTATTTCGTCGACGATAATAAGGATAAGCATCTTCATCCTTCTGGTCTCTTCATGGTACGGTTTAGGGTAATTTTTCGAACATTTTCCATCTACCAAACACCAATCACCACAAGGTCCATGAATCATATGTCTCATAACTATATCATGTAAGATACGATTCTCGTTTGGATCAGGAATTTCCGCAGAAATATATTTGTCAACAATCTGTGGAGTTGTTATTTTAAAATTATATTTTAATGTGATTAGTATATGGACATGTGGCAATCCGCGTTTTTGAAATTCAATAACGTACACAAACGCTGCTACTTCACCAAAAAACTTTTGCTTAACAATTAAATCAAGTAAATAATCTTTTTTAATGTTAAAAACACGAGCACAAATATCAGGTCTATCACAAGCTTGTTGACCAGGCAAAAGGTTTTCCTCAATTTCACGCCATTTTGGAATGCAAGTCATAGTAATGAAAAGATCTGGCTTACCAAATTTACTAACGATAGCCATTGCGTCTTGATAATTTTGTAACATATTACGTGGTGATCCAATAAACGTAGAAGGAAGTATAACCATTTTTCCAATACGTCCATTTAAGTCATTTGCCATAGTTTGTAAATAATCTCTCAAACCTTGGTATGTTTCAGAACGTAATTCTTTTTGATGTGTTTTGCAATAATCAATTCTATCTTTTTCAATTTTTACATAACTATCTACAAGCCACTGTTGAAATAAACGACGTCCTAATAAAAAAACATTAAATTCATCACGAATAGCCATTCGATATTTAATATATTGTCCTCTAGTTATTCGTTTATTACTATTTAATTTTGTTAAATCACGATGCCATCCTCGAGTACCATATGGATAAAACAATGGATACATCCATGGTTCAACATTGGGATCCATAATACTAACTTTTTGCAAAATTTTTTAGTATTTTTATTTTATTAGTATTAGTATTTTTGTTACGTATTGTAACATATGATTCAGGAATTTCTCCATCAGCTGTTGTATAAAAAACAGCAGCAACTTCATTAGTTCTTTGAACATTATATCGACGTCGATCCATACCTGGTTTTAAAGTAAATAATAATTGCAATTCTGGTAATCGGCTACCAGATTCTATTTCTAAACGGTTATTCTGATTTTTTAATTCTTCACCCATCATCTGATATGATTGAGCAAATACATTAAATTCACGCATTATATATTCTAGATTTTGCACAATTTCAAAATCTAAATATGAATTTTGACTAAGACGATGATTTATTGCTTCATTTGAATCCACAATAAAAAGTTGACCATAAGTAGGATTTTCATTTTGTGCAGCATATAATGCTGTATTAATTTGATAATAAATCTGCCCTTGTATTTTGAAACAGTATGGACCAGATCGTCTATTTTAAAAATTAACTAAATTAGCATTAAACGATGCAAATGAAAACGAACTATTATAATTACGAATATGTTGAAAGAAATTATTAGATTTTACATGAGTTCCATCAAATAAAGAATGAAGAAATTGAGGAATCTCAGGCAATGGTTGCAAATATACTGCGCCATGATACAGCAATCGTGAAACGAATTTCCTTTATTAAAAACTTTCTCAGCTACAAAATGTTTTGCATTACAATGAACACAATATACATCCATGGGACCAATATAATATTCAGTTATGTCATAAATTGACATTGTATTACTTAAAAAAGATTGATTTTTCTGTCGTAATCGATAACGAGATTGATTTTCTGCATAACGCTGCTGATATATTGATACAATATTTCCAGAATTTTGTCCAATTATTTCATTTGAGTCTAGTACACAATTATCTCGTGTTGTTTGAGAAATACAAGCAAATGTTTGATGTAATAATATATTATCAGACAAATGTTCTTCATCATTATCATTTAATTCTTTTATATAATTACCACGTATTGTACCAGCAACACAAATAGTATTATTTTTATACTCAACTGATTTTAATATACTATTTGATATTTTTACAATTTGATGACGACGATGTTGATTCATTGCATTTCTTTCACGACGTCGTCGTTGAAACTCTTTCTCTTCTTCTAAAGTACGCTGTATTTTGCGTTTTGACATTATATAAAAGTAAAAATATATTATATTAATTAAAAAATATACAATACACAATAAACAATAATAACAATAAATAAATTTATTGTAAGAAAAAATATTTAATAAAAGGTCTTTTCAGAATTAGGAATATTTAATGACAATATATTTGATCGTAACACAAAAAGATTAAACAATTATAATACGTTTACACGTTCAACAACACTTTATATGCATAGAAATATACAAACTAAATTACATCAATTTTACAAACGTATAATCAGTTTTACAAACGCATTTAACATTTAAATTCACACACACAAATTAACTAAAGTTTCGAGAAACAATAAATATAACAATAATAATAATCATTATCATTAACATTGTCATCATAATCATCATCAATGTCATCATCATAATCATATCATCATTATCATCATCATTTATCATCACTTATTATATTAAATCTTTTATTTCTCTTTATCACAAATTTTACTATTATCTTTTATTTTACTGTTATCTTTCGTCTTACTATTATCTTTTATCTAACAATAATCATCATCATTAACATTATCATCATAATCATCATCAATATTATTCTCATAATCATATCATTATCATCATCAGTATCATTATCATTATTACTTTACCACTTACTAAATTGTTTATTTCTTTTTTTCCACAAATTTTATCACTTTTTTTACATTAGCAATGTGTACCTGAAAATAAAATAATAAATATTAATATCAAATAAAAAAATAATTACATTTAATAATTTTTTAAGAATTATTGTGTGTGTATATATATATGCATATGACTCAATACTCGATACTCATTGGTCCATAAGGTCTTATGCTATGTGTATGCAGCTTATGCAATTTGTGTGCA
The DNA here is from genome assembly GCF_003227725.1 of Camponotus floridanus. NCBI lineage: Eukaryota > Metazoa > Arthropoda > Insecta > Hymenoptera > Formicidae > Camponotus > Camponotus floridanus. The sequence goes on along the minus strand of NW_020229427.1, from coordinate 97,467 downwards.
ATAGCCCTTAATCTCTACGATCATTATACCCACTTTTATGTTGAAAATATTATTCTATCTTTCTTTAGGTTGAGTTCCAAAACGTCCTCTCCAAGGAAAATTTTACTCGATATAATATATGTTACGTGTATTATATATTTCGAGTGAATTTTTCCTCGAAAAGGACGTTTTGAAACCCAACCTTAATATATAATGAGCAACAAAGATAGAATGATGCTTTCAGTATGAAAGTGAGCATAACAAACGCAATAAATCTAATATTATATTAATAATATTAAATATTATTGCCTAATTATATTTCTTCTCCTTTCTCCTCTTTCTTTTTTCTTCTCTCTCTCTCTCTCTCTCTCTCTCTCTTACCTATTTTTCTTTTTTATCTAAAAACAAAAAAAAATTATGCATATATATAATATTAATTTATAGAAATGCATATATAGCATTTTATAATTCATATATTCTTTGAAATCATATTTTTTTTTAGACTTTATAAGCATAATTACAAAAATGTGAATTTTAAAATGCTAGGCTTTTTAAAATATGGTCTTCCATTACCTGATATATTTCTTTTCTTTCCTTCTTTCTCTTTCTCTCTCCCGCTTTCTGTCTCTTTCTTCTTTCTTATCTATTTTCTTACACTTAAAAAATAGATAACAAATTATTAAGAAATAAAAACTATTATAATTCAATTATATAAATAACAAATTGAATTATATAAATAACAACTTACCTGTATGCTCATGAATTTTCATATAACCTTTTTTTTCAAACTTATTATACAAGCACAAGAGCTGTCACATACACGAACTAAGTTCAGGACGTCAAGGCGCATCGCGATAACCAATCAGCATCCGCAGAAAAGCGGCAACAATCACTTCGAGATTTGCGACTAATCGATATAACATGCCTTTTTTACTAAAGGGATTACGTGACTTTTTCTAATTGCTATATTTAAGTTTTTATTTTCAACTCAATAATTTTATTCTTTTCAACTTAATATCTTACTTTTTTATAAATATTTATAAATATTTTTATAAATATTATATATGGTATTAATGTATATTTTATTTTAGGTGCGGTAAGAATTTATTTTCCGGAAGCTACTGAACAAAATATTTCAGAGCTCATCAAATCTTGGCTAAGACATGTAAGCGAACGTAGTATTAAGAAAAAGTATATTGCTTTTTCATATCTATAGACTTTAAAATTAAAATAATATGTTTATGAATTACAAAGTTTTAAAAAAATTAATATAATTTCAATATTATTTTAAGCTTGAATAAGACAAAGAAATCTTTGATGCAAAAAGAAAACCAATATAACATAAAACAGCATACAAATAGACGTCTACAAAAAGAAAAGTATATAATATAATATAAATATAATTTTTGTGAAAGAGTGATGGCAAATTTAGCCCATTTTTTGGACCTCAAATTTCGAACTTTTTTTCATGCCAAATAGTACTATTAGATGAAACATTAATCTCAGTAAAATTTCAAGATGAACATAGGCACGATTCCGGAGATACAAGGGGGTGAAAGTGATGATTTCCAGTCAGGGTATATCGCATAAGGAAAAATACGTGGCTGAAGTTCATGTAATATTGAGGATATATTCTATCGAATGGATTCATTGTTTAGAGAATGAACGATCTATTATTTACCGCTATGGGGGAGGCGTGCTTTATAAAACACCCTGAAAGATAGAGTCTCGCTTCATGACGCATTGACAAGTTCTCTCGCAGTTGAAATACTGTACTATCACATGAAGTATATTCCAAGAATCTATCTACATACTATTCTAATGTATTCTATTCTATTCTTGCTTGTTTGTTTTCCATTTTTTTGTTTGTACGATACTTTAACTTGTGTCATATAAGCGCTCGGTCTATTTATATATATCTATGGTTTCTCGCTATTTTTCTCTTGTTTCATCTTAATTTTTTTTACATTCTCTTGTCTCTTCAGGTATATTTTTTCATATCTTGACGATCGTTGATTCTTCAATAAGACAATGCCTTTCACTAAATGTTTAGGCTGTAATGACCAAAAAAGATCGAAAAATGATAAGTTTTTTCCTATCAAAGACACATCAAATTCGTTGATGATGATTAACAATTTGCGGAAAAATAATCCAAAGAAACGGAAATTAGAAGAATTGAATCACATTCCATTACAGAGCAAAATATGTAAAAACTGTTACGAAAGTAATCAGTCAAAAATCTCGATCAAAAGCATCTCGTCAAAAGCATCTCGATCTGTGAAAGGCGGTGTCACGTGTCACTTCAACTCTATCTATTTCGGGGAATTTTCATGCTAGACGAAAACTAAGGTCATATTTCAATCCGGCATAAAAATCCATAAGAAATGGTATGTTTCACTTCGTTATATATATTTTATTCCTTGGTATGGATACTTAAAGAGTTTCGTGTACTTTCATGGATTATGGAGAATTCATCACTTTCAACCCTTTATCTCCGGAACCGCGCTTATGCTCATCTTAAAATTTCTCTGGGATTAATGTTCCATCATACAGTACTATTTGGCATAAAAAAAAGTTTGAAATTCAAGGTCCAAAAAATGGGCTAAAAAACAAGTCTTTTTGCCATCACTCTTTTACTAATTTTATTAATCTAATAAAAATTTATGTAGCATGGATAAGAGAACAGAATCTTTTCCGCAAGAAGACAATCAAGAAGCAGATGATGATGATGATGATAAAACTTTAGACGAATTAATTGGTCCAAATCCCTTTTAAGTAATGTATACAGGCTGTCCGCAGTTAATTACATCACCCTCTATGTGCAGATAGAATGAGTTTTGCAAAAATCGCAAAATAGTAGAACTTTCTACATTTAAGTGTTATTTTTGGTTAAAGTTTACTCATGACAGATGTTTTTCCTGAATAATTTGTGTTTTTCTTTTATTATATTTTTTTATATTTTTAAATTTTTCAAATTCAAATTTTTATATATATATATATATATATAGTTTTTTTGTTTTCTTTCAATAAATGTAATAAGTGCAATAAATTTGCAATGTGCAATAATATTAAAATTAATAAAAATTTGTATACAAATTTGTATAAAAATTTGTAATGTGTACATAATTTTTTAATTTATCCTGAAATAATCCTGAAAAAATCCTGAAAAAATATGCATATAACCTAAATTAATCCTAGAAATAACATATAAAGCACCACAATGATGTGTCCTGGACTAATTTAGGATGTATTGTAGACGTTTTAACCCAGACAGCACATGGATGTCCTCTGGAAATCTAAAGGACATCCAGTATGGACAAAATGGATATCCTGTGGACATCCTATTCCAATCCCAGGATATCTTCCGGATGTCTTGAGGAAGGGCAAATGATCGCTCATTTTTAGTCCCTGAATCATCCCAAGGATATTATGTAGGACATCCCAAGGATATTGTATAGGACATTACAAGGACTTTTATAGGACATAAAAATAATGTTTTTAAATTGATATTTCTCAGAAAAATAATGTTTTATTACGTTCATATTTATAATTAGATTTATATTAAATCACAGAAGCTTTATTTTTATTATAATTATATCACTAAAGTTATAACCAAAGTTATAAACTTTTAAATAAAAATTATATTTATATAGATATATATGTTAATTTGAACATTCAGAATGTCAAAGTAATTACTAAAATAATACTAAAATAGTAATAATTTTAAAAAATGCTACATAAAAGATAAACTTAATAAAGGAAAGTAATAACATTAAATTATTAATGTAATGAGACTACAAAATAATAACATAAAATACATTGCAATTTATAGTTTGTACGTGAAACATTGCACTCATTAATTTTCGCAAAACAAAACTATTAAAAATAAAATAATTATAAATAAGTATATACATTTCATGTTCCAGCTCTATATATTTAGCAATTAAATAAAAGCTTTGGAAAAATTAAACACTAAAAAAATTAAAAATTAAAAAAGTATGTACAGTTGTTTCATTCATTAATAATTTAAAAAAAATCATAAATCTGGCTTAAGAAGTTATAAGTACTTCTTATAGTATAAAGAATAAATTTTATTCTTTATTTTCCACTCCAGGGTTAGTTCTAGTTTCTTTGCTGCAAATAAAAATAAATTTATTACATCATATATATATATATATATATATATATATATATATATACATATATATATATATGCGTATATATAAAATATATATGTAAATATATATATATATATGTATATATGTAAATATATATATGTATATATATTTGCGTTTCGAAATATTTTAAAACTTACTCGATTTTCTTTACATGACGTTCGTTTGCATGTCGCAACCATGATTTTATTGGTTCAGCAATATAATGATCTGTTGTTTCCGCAAATTGGTTTTGTACAACACCTAACACATAAAAAATTATTTCTGCATTAATATAACTTATGTGCGTGCGTGCGTGCGTGCGCGCGCGCGCGCGCGCGCGCGTGTGTGTGTGTGTGTGTGTGTGGCGTGCGTGTGTAATTTATGTGAACATATAATGTGCATATAAAATTAGAATATTTGCAATATTTACTTACTGAATATAATCTTTCGTAATTGTAAGTCATAAAACACTCGCTTTTTTTTGCCTCCAACATAACTAAACTTGCTAGCTAATTTATCAGACATTAATTTGCGTAGGAGATTATATGTTACTCCTCTAACATCATTTCCACCAATTTGTGACAACTGTTTGATCTATAAAAATTAATATCATTATAGAGAATAAAATACATTTCATATTTTATTTTACATAAATATTTGACTTCTATTTTTAAGAAATATTCACCAGTTCTTTGCGATTAATACTGCCTTCTATTAGTGATTTTTCTAATTGTTCTAAATCTTCAATAGTGTCAATTGGAAAATTATCCATTAAATGCTCTCTAATTTCGTTTTCCTGAATGTTTTCATTTGAATTAAATGTTTCAATACGTTGTAATATAATATTTAATTTATTATTAATAAGTTTTTGTTGTTCATCTAATGAAAACATTTTAAATCCCATGTCTGTAAGTTTCCTTATTATGTAACGTTGAAAATCAAAGGTATCTGAAAATATAAAATAAAAAAAGAATAATTAAAATATAAAATATATAAAACGTAATTTCATAAATTAAATCAATACTTACAGTTACTAATATTTGAGCTAGCATCGTTATTACTTTTATAAAATTTACCAAAAGACTTGCTATTATACAAACTATCTTCATCTTCATTAATTTCTGTAGAAAAGAAAATAATATAAACATATTTAAGAAATTATATGATTAATCTGATTATCTGATTAATTTAATGTATAAATTACCTTCATCATTGTTAGCAACTAAATCATGATGTATTTCCTTTCTCTTCATTTTAGATATGTTAGTATGTGTCGACAATTTCTCTAATTCTTTCTTCTTGTGGATAGTTGTAATATTTTCTGTTTTCAAAAATATGTATTTAAAATTATGGAAACTATATACTCGTATATATATATATATATATATATATATATATATATATAATATTCTGTTGTTCTTGTTTACCTGTTAACTCCTGGCTTGGTTTACCATTATAATTAATCTTTTTATTGCATGTAGTTTTTATTTGTGGAATCGTAGGAAGAGGTGGTAGAATCTCTTCTCCATCAGTATCACTGCTTGATATCATTCTTTTAGCTCTGTCTTTTCGTGATTTTTTTAAATTTTCAGAATCACTTTCTGAATTAATATCCGAGATAAATTCTGCTTTCTTTAATTTTATTAGTCCTTTTTCATATGTTTCTAAAACACAAAATAATTTTATTAATATTTAATGCAATTAAAAAATATTTAATATAAAATAATTTGTAATTTATATAACACTAACTTTTTTCTTCATATGTGTGTGTGTGTGTGTGTGTGTGTGCGCGTGTGTGTATGTTAATTAGTGTATATTGAAATAATTTTTGATCTAGGAAGAATTAATGTTATATAAATTACTAATATATGTATATATGTATATAAATATATGGAGAGACACACGATTAACCACATTGAAATTGACCACAGCCATTCACAGCTACTGGTGCTTAGAGTTTTTTCACTAGATGGTTGCTGTGAATGGCCTGTGGTCTATTGCAACGTGATCAAACGGATACTTCCTATATACATGTATACATATATGTATTATATATTTACATACACACACACACATACATATATATATATATATATATATATATATATATGTGCACACAACATATACAAAAAATAATTTCTTTTATTACTTACGTGCAGTAGCTAGTATTCTTTTTACATCATATAAGAACCAATTATTATCATATAATATACGTTTTTGTACAGCTTTGGTAAATCTTGCATGCGAGGTAAACTGAGGCCAACGAGCAGCAGTTTTATTCTCTGTTAGCCAAGAACTAGGGATCATTTGGAGACCGTCTTCGAACTCGACGATAGAATATAAATCCTCCATGATAGAATTTAAACTACATAATGGTATACAATATACAATATGGTATATACATAATGGTATACAATATACAATAATGGTAATAACTAATAATAAGTAATTAATGCAATAATGGAACTACATAATAATATACAATAATGGTAATAAATAATAATAAGTATTTAATGCAATAATGGAAAAACTGCAAATTTATTACTGTCTAATGGTAATTTAACATATTTAGTTTTAATATCTTTTATTGGCCATATCTTCAGTTCTGTAGATAAGTTATATACAATAAATATTCCTATAAGAGATGAGGGACAAGGTTTATCATATAAATCTTCTTTATGACAGAATTGATTGCATATAATGACATTCATATTAAGCTCTTTATGATAAGCTATATTTTTTACTTCCACAATGCTTCCATCTGTCAAACTACAACAATTATCTGCCAATGTATCAATGCGTACAGTTGTATTTAAGCATCTTATTATTTTATACTGTGGATTAGAACAATTTTCTATTAAAGGGCCGTTTACATGAGAAGATTTAAAATCTACTATAAAATGAGATGATGTTTCAAGAGAATTTTCTGCTGTATTGATATTACATTGTTCATGTTCAATATATCTCCGAACAACCTGTTGTAGAGGTTTGTCATGTTTTTTTAATAACTTTTTCAACATTTGTAAATAATTTTCATATTTGAAGGAACTAAAACCATCTAATGGACCAAACTTTTTAACATCTTGTGCTAGGTGGATAAGACCATGTACATTATAAGAAATATTATGAGTACCATATAACAATGCAAATGTTGATACAAAATATTGGAGTAGTTCTTGAGCATAATCAATGAAATTTTGAAACTGCAAGCAACATAAAATTCTAATTGCCACATGTAAAGTTAAAAAATGATTATATAAATTTTTTTGCAGAAATGATTTTAAAACTACAGGACCAATATATAGTAGAAAATTTCTAAATTCGGTGGCTTTCCATAATTTCACAAAAACAAGTGATCTTGTCTTACGTACAAATTCACATGGTACGTATAATTTTAATGCTTGTTCCAACTGCAATGATATTGTCTCAACTTTACGATTTTGTAAACGAACTTTAAGTTCTCCAAATAACCACATATATAACAATTTCCGTGTAACTCCTAAACAAACGAGATGCATATAATCCAAAGGTATATTGTGTACAAGATCCAAATTTGGAATCTCTGAAATAACTGAATGTCCAATATGGTAATTTTCATCCTTTTTTAAACGAAAATCATTATCTGTTCGTAGTTGAGCATTTATTTCAGGAAAACACATTTTACCGTTAATAAAACTACCTTCGGTAATACATTTTGTGCAACTCGAATAGCCATTATGTCCTTTTGTTTGTAATATAAATGATTTGGCTGGCGCATCGCATATAATTGCTTCTATGATACATGGAATATTTTTATTATTAATAATAATTCCATCTTTACATAGTATTTTTGTATCGTTTACAAATTGTTGAAGAAAATCATTTGGATTAGATGGTTTTTGTGTACCATAATAAAGACCAATAATAAATACGTTTTTAGACTCAGTTATAGATCCCAAGATTGGCCAAAATTGTTGTTGTGATGATTTAGATAAGGGGAGTCCATCAACATTTATAGATAATTTGATACTAGTTACATTTTGTGGAATTGATGATATAATACTTAATATTGCTTTTGACAATCCAAAGTGATAATATTGGCCACCAGCACAAACATCTATATTAGTAGTATTTCGAGGAGTACGTACAACACTTCTTGCATCAGATGGAATTTTAAAACTACAATCTTTACACATATATTGTCTTATACCTTTTAATAAAGAATGTAATGATGATTGTGGTATGCGTTCTGTAACTGCCCAATGAGCTAAAAACTTTTTAAAATCAATATTTTGATCTGATCTCCTATCTGATCCGCTATCTGATTTGCTATTAAAACTGCCATCTAATAATGTATTATTTGATGTACTATTATTTTCTGAAGCTAAATCAATTTCTGTATTATTATTATCAAAGTCGTGTACAATATCATGATTGGATAATGACTCACTTGATGCGCATTCATTTGATACTATATTTTCATTATATACTACATTGTCATTATGCACCATATTGTTATTATGTACTATATTATCATTATGTACTATATTGTCATTGTGTAAATTCTCAATGTGTGATTGTGTGTTTTGATTAGATGTAGAAGCAAAAGAATTGCTATCAAAACCTTTTATTATCATTTCTGTTTCTAACTTAGCTATTTTTCTTCGATATGAGGAACTAATTATATGTTTGTATTTATTAGAATTTTCACGCGACATTTTTTATATTCCTACAAATAAATTTTCATAATAAAATTTAAAAAATTAATTAATTAAACATTACTTTGTATAATAAAGACTAAATTCTTATCGCATCAAGTCTCATCGAATAAATACTTCATACGATGGGAAATACTTTTTAACCTTTTTTATCTTAATACAAAAGAATATATATATATATATATATATATATATATATATATAATAAAGATTACATTATTTACATAAAAATATATTTATATATAACTTACGTGTATCATCGAAATCAGCTTATGTCCAAAAACCTTCAAACTGATGTTTCGCAAGATAAAAAACTGGTGTTAACGTATCCACCTAAAACAATGTAGAAAGAATTGCATTAAGTAGTTATGATTATTTCTTAACAAACACAAAGTAACGATAACATATATGACAATAATTTATTATAATTTTCCATTCAAACTATAACGTAAAATATGCCTTGTAACAATTACATTGAATAAGAATATGTTATGTTATTCTTTATGTTTGCTTAAAAAGAAGTTTGGATAGTTCTAAAAACATTTATTAATTAAAATTTATTCATTAATAATTGCTAAACGCTGATTTTTAACAACAGCAAGCAATGAATATAACCTAATCTAACCTAATGTTTCTACAATTATTCTGTAAAAAAATATCATGTTATATGTTTGTATATTGTTCATCTCAAGGAATAATTTGAAAAACAAATAATTAATTAATTTGCTAAAGAAATTACACTTACCTATATTCTTCCACTTATTGTAAAAAGATTTCAAGCTCCTGAAATAACCGGCAATACTGATCACAGTAATCACTATGGCGCGCTTATGGAGGATAGATCGGGAAACATTCCACCGGTACTACCCCACGTGACGATCTTAGCAGATATGTGATACGCTATTGAGGCCTGTTGCGCTGGCTTGCGCTACTGCACATGTGCAAGCTCACAATCTTTTCTCACGATTTTTGATTTTTGCTCTGCTACATTAGTGATGTAATGCGAATCATTGACGCGCAGTGTACTATATCCAGATGAGACTCGGAGTCGAAGTCTCATCTGTTGTGAGAAAAAGATTATATATAGTACAATTTTTTAATTACATATATATATTTATTTTATCAATTAATCGCCAAACGTAGGATATCCTCCAGACATCCAAAGGACATCCAATATAATACACAAGGACAGATATCCTACAGATATCCAGTGGTTATCCAATGAACATTTATGAAACATTTATACTTTAAATTATATTAAATATTTTGTATAACTGACAGTATCATGCATGCATATTAAATTTTCATAAAATATATTTATAATGATATCTTAAAATGTCCTGTAAATGTCCTGAGCCGTCCTGGATATATTCAGGATGATCCTGAGGATGTCTTGTGCTGTCTGGGAAAGATTATAAGATTTCCTATGAACATCCTGCAAATATCCTTAGGACGTTGAAATAGAATCTCCTGAGGATATTTCTAAGCATTATTTGAGACGCTTATTTACTATTCCTTAGAACATCCTAAAAACGTACGAGAATTACAAACAGATATCCTTAGGATATCTCATATATCCCAATAAAATTTCCTTAGAAGATCCAAAGGAAATCCTTGTGCTGTTTGGGTATCGAGTCCTGGGACAAGTTGAAAGTTGCGTATCCGACACTATACTCATGCGCTCTAAAATATTTAAGCATTGTTGTTACATCCGTTCCGTCAGAAAGATTGTTTTCAAAAGCCGGCGCGATTAAGGCTAAATGTTGTAGTCGACTTACGGAAGACAGACTTAATACGTTAGTATTTCTTAGTTCCCTCAACAAAAAATATTGGCATATTTCATAAATGGCGTTTATAACTAAGCTTCTTCATGTGATAACTTGTGCACCTGTATTTACTGTGATCTTATTATTTAAGCTGTTATTTTAAGAAGCATGAATGTTCTTACTGTACATAAAATTGATATGTACAAGAATTTTAATAATATAACGTGATATACAACATCAAATTTCTTGAATTTTTAAAAATTATTACCTACTTCTAAAAAGCTTCTGTGTTTACTTCCATTACACTATTTTTTATTTTATAAACATTGTTAACAAAACTTATTTTTATGAACATAAAATTTATTAATGTTTTCTTTGTGTAAGTATATATTTGCAGGTAGATACAATTTGGAATTACAAAAACTAAGTTGGAATTGTAATTCATCATACAACACTCAAATCATCACCAGAAACATTAACATTTTATGCTCAATTTTGTACATGGCTATGAATAAAAAGAATACTATTTAAGATATGCATACTAGGTTGAAATAAATTTTATTTATTTTAGTACGTTTTTGTTTGTCAACATTTTAATCGCTTCTTGACGGTTTCTTTCCCCTTTTAACTGCAGCTATTGAAATCAGGCGCGCTTTATTCCGATCAAAAAAGAATCGATTAATATCGATGTATTCAGTAAAACATCAATTTCCAAACATTGATTTTATTTTGCATCGATTATTTCTGAATTGATGCTTTTTTTAAACATCGCTCTCCACTAATATGTATTTCTCAATATTAGTAATATTTCTTTCGTTATTGTCAGTAATATTAAACTACAATTCATCTCTCTATTTCATATAAAATTAAAAATTTTATTCATATTTACTAAATATTTATTATATTAAAAATTTTATTTTATTTATATCATATACACATTGAACTTGTTATTTTAAATAGATAACGAACGAATAATTTTCACTAAGTCGCCAGACATTTATTGTTCGATTTATAAGATCGGTTTAATATCCGAAGCCTCTCTATTGAGATTGTATCAAAAACTAATCGAAGTAATACTTCTAATTTTATCCGTCGCTCTTTGCAAACTATATATAATTCTTATGACTAAAACTAAATACAAGAGAGATAGTGATTGTAACGGTAAATGAACGAACTAACGATTATTGGTTTTATAGTGAAATTTACTGGTTTTACAGTGAATTTTTTTTAACTGACCATAATCAGTGAGATACAAGATAGAATAATAAAAAAATAAGCGTTTTCACTAAAAATCAATAAAATACTCACTGATTCTCAGTGAAATCTTATTTTACTGTTTAAATTAGCGATATTTTCACTGATTCACTTTTAGAGAGCACAATATATATTTGTTAATCCTTTCATTTAGTAAGTACAATATACATTTTCCTAAAATAGACTTTAGACTACGAATATGCAACAGGCAGCCTGTGGGCCAGAAACAACATGCGAAGCTTTTTAATCCAGCTTACAACAATTAAACTTTAATTGCAGAGAAAATAAAAATTCATAAAAAAAGAGATTTTATTTTGTTTGTCTAATCTCTATGAAGTGATTTTCAGGTAATACAGAGGAGACAAGATATATAAGTTCGAAATTTACCTATGCGCGTGCGCGGTCCATAGTATAATTTCAAATTTTACATTGGGCCCATCAAAAATCTAGCTTTTTCCTATTTTCCTATATAATTTAAATACGGGCTACGCCAAGGTTTCTTATCTTACTTCGACCTGAAAGTCATTTATGTGATTTAGAATCAGTGTAAAACTTTTTTAAATTATATATCATAAAAAATGCTTTAAGAATTAAAGTAATCTTAATTCATTTACAATCGATTACGAATTAATATCATATAATTTATTATACTTGACTAATAGTATTGAGCTCATATCGATTTTTAAATACTTTATTTTTATCACTATTTCAGATTTTTTTATCTTTTTATGTACTTAGCGTATTTTTTTAACTTTGTAATATAGCACTCGAAAGGTTAAATGAATGTAATGTATTATTTTTATGCACATAGTTTATTTCTTTTAACATACATCTGTACATTTTTTGTATCTCATATTTATTATTTATTAAGCTTTAATTTTGATGAAGCTTTTTTTATGAGAAAAGATAAAACTAAAAAAAAAGAATACAAAGATGTCTGTTTTGTGATATATAGAATTCTGAAAAAAGAAATTAGAATTGGCCATCATTTTTTTTTAACAATTTAATGCAAAAATCTATTATATTTACTTATTAGTTTACTAAATTTGGCTTTTGTATATTTTTATTTAGACAATAGAAATTTTATTTTATTTCAATTGATTTTTTTATACAGGAATATCATAAAACGACATATAAATATATGATAATATAAAAGTCGTGTGATTATATTATATTCAAATTGAGTCAAATGAATATATATATATATATATATATATATATATATATACACATGTATGTATGTATGTATATAACAATAATATCCAGGATGTCGCAGACCAGTATCAGTCGAATATCTCAAAAAATGAGCGAGGCAGACAAAAATATTTCAGACAAAAGTTGTAAGGTTCCAAGTAACGTATTACACGGCGATGTCCGTATGACTTTGAAAAGTGTTGTCAAGGTCATGTAAAGGTCACCTTGAATTCTGTAAACGGAAATCTCAATTTTTTATTGCATATTCTTGTAGCTCATCTCGAGAGCTTTCCAAAATACTATAACTAAGTTAGTTTTCATTAAGTACTTTCCGAATTATGAGGCTTGAAATCATTTCATAATTTTACATTACAAACTGTAAAATATTCATTCTTTGATTATCTTACCTTAATACTTTTATGTACACAATAATGGGAGGAATCAATTGGTGTAAAGAAAACATACAGTTGTCTTTAAGAAAAAATACGAAATTGTTAATTGCAAATCAAAATTAATATCGAAAGGCAGTTAAGAGCCAACGCAGTTGTAGGGCGTGGATAAAATAATTTCCAAAACAGCGACTTGATTTTAACGATCCATTCGCTTTATTCCATACGTTTCGGACTCGATTCGAGCCTTCTTCAGTGATTCTAATACAAACAAAGAAAAAATAAATAAATCAAATGAGACAGAATAAAAACGCAGTATCAATAAAATACAAAATAAAGGAGAAAGCATAGTCACAAGCATGCATGGTCTATAGAAGTGACGCGACTTCGTCAAGGCTGATCCATCCGAGAACGTACGATGCAAAAAGCCCTCTCAACGGTACAAAGCGCGAAGAGCGATGCACTGACAAAATAAATATAATCAAAACTAGTCACATCTTAAAAAAGAGAGAAATACATTAACTATAGTCAAAGACCACTCACTCACTCGGGACAAGAGACGGACCAGCAGAAACGACACGAAATAATCGACACGCTAACAATCGAATGAGCGGATAATTCGAATGGTAACGGTAATAATGTAAAAATGTGGTCGGCAATAACAAACCATATATACAGAGGACAAAGACAGTCAAAACAGAAAACAACCCGTTAAATTTTCGGCATGTTTTCAACAATCGACAGACATGAAGTATTTAATTTTAAAGTGTCGCTTTGGAGGTTCAACGCATTCTTTTGGCGCTTAATATAAATCATTTCCGATATTAGTCTTTTTCCTAAAAACGCTTCCTCATCCAAAATCTCAACATCCTCGAAATCAAAAGTGTGATTAAGCACTCTATGTTCGGCAATGAGGGACGTAAGGTTTCTTCTATGTTCTTTGATCCTCGTTCTTAGCAAACGGCCCGTTTGTCCTACGTAGGACGCGTCGCAATCTGTGCAATTAATTTTGTACACAATATTACTGCGCGAATCCTTCCGTAAACGGTCCTTGCCGACTTTAATAAATTTGCGCAAATTGTTTATTCCGGTGTAAGAAAGCCTAACATCAAGGTCTCTCACACAGTATCGGAAACGTTCTGAAATGTTCTTCACATATGGAACATTAAAATATGTGATCTTACTTCCACCTCTCTCATCGTCAAACACACTCTCATCATCCCTCAAAGCGTTGTCACGTTTGTTCTTAAATCCATAAAAAAGGATATTGAGCCGATCGACAATTGTGCGAAAGATAAGAGAGAGCGGATATCCATTGTTCAGAAGGATGTTAACAACAATTTCGAGATTTTCTTTATGAAATTTAGGATGAGAAAGCCAAAAGACCTTATCTATTAAACCAATGATCGTGCCCTTTTTCTGGCAAAGGGAATGTCGCGACTCGAAATGGAGGTACCTTCCCGAGAAAGTTGGTTTATGAAACCAATTAAATTTAATATATCCATTCTCTAAAATAATTGTGACGTCAAGAAAATTCAAACGGTTGTCGACGCCCTCCTCAATAGTGAATTACAACCTTGTGTGGAACGAGTTAAAAGTGTTCAAGATAGCATTGAGCATTGAGGAGGGGGCCGCCAACACGATGTCGTCAACATATCTAAAATAAAAGGGAAGATCCATAGGTAGAGCCGCGACCGCCCTTGCCTCCAAATCTTGCAGCGTGATCTCAGCGATAATCGGGGAAAGAGGAGAGCCCATGGGCGTGCCAAATGTTTGTTGATAACAAACATCGTTAAAAATAAAATAAGTAGAATTTAAAATAATCAGAACGTTTCCGATACTGTGTGAGAGACCTTGATGTTAGGCTTTCTTACACCGGAATAAACAATTTGCGCAAATTTATTAAAGTCGGCAAGGACCGTTTACGGAAGGATTCGCGCAGTAATATTGTGTACAAAATTAATTGCACAGATTGCGACGCGTCCTACATAGGACAAACGGGCCGTTTGCTAAGAACGAGGGTCAAAGAACATAGAAGAAACCTTACGTCCGTCATTGCCGAACATAGAGCGCTTAATCACACTTTTGATTTCGAGGATGTTGAGATTTTGGATGAGGAAGCGTTTTTAGGAAAAAGACTAATATCGGAAATGATTTATATTAAGCGCCAAAAGAATGCGTTGAACCTCCAAAGCGACACTTTAAAATTAAATACTTCATGTCTGTCGATTGTTGAAAACATGCCGAAAATTTAACGGGTTGTTTTCTGTTTTGACTATCTTTGTCCTCTGTATATATGGTTTGTTATTACCGATCACATTTTTACATTATTACCGTTATCGTTCGAATTATCCGCTTATTCGATTGTTAGCGTGTCGATTATTTTGTGTCGTTTCTGCTGGTCCGTCTCTTGTCCCGAGTGAGTGAGTGGTCTTTGACTATAGTTAATGTATTTCTCTCTTTTTTATGATGTGACTAGTTTTGATTATATTTATTTTGTCAGTGCATCGCTCTTCGCGCTTTGTACCGTTGAGAGGACTTTTTGCATCGTACGTTCTCGGATGGATTAGCCTTGACGAAGTCGCGTCACTTCTATAAACCATGCATGCTTATGACTATGCTTTCTCCTTTATTTTGTATTTTATTGATACTGCGTTTTTATTCTGTCTCATTTGATTTATTTATTTTTTCTTTGTTTGTATTAGAATCACTGAAGAAGGCTCGAATCGAGTCCGAAACGTTTGGAATAAAGCGAATGGATCGTTAAAATCAAGTCGCTGTTTTGGAAATTATTTTATCCACGCCCTACAACTGCGTTGGCTCTTAACTGCCTTTCGATATCAATTTTGATTTGTTAATTTAGAGGAGCCTTTAACTTTGTTTATTTTATGTTAATTGCAAATTACATATTTTTTCTTAGAAACAACTATATGTTTTCCTTAGATCAATTGATTCCTCTCATTATTTTGTACATAAAAGTATTAAGGTAAGATAATCTAAAAATGAATATTTTACAAAATATTTTACAGTTTATGTAAAATTAAGAAATGATTTCAAGCTCATAATTCAGAAAATACTTAAGAAAAACTTAATTATAGTGTTTTGGAAAGCTCTCGAGATAAGCTACAAGAATGTGCAATAAAAAATTGGAATTTCCGTACAGAATTCAAGGCCTTTACGTGACATTGACAACACTCTTCAAGGTCATACTGATATCGCCATATAATACGATACTTAAAACTTTACAACTTTTGTCTGAAATATTTTTATCTGCCGCGCTCTGTTTTTGAGATATTCGGTTGATTCGGTTGTCTGCGACACTCTGTATATAAAATTATATATTAAATATATATCTAATACTTTCGTTTTCCCGAAATATTTTAAACTTCTTAAGAAAAATGACAAATAGTTTGAGAAACTTGCAAATAAAGTGACAAATTTACAATATAGATGATATTATCCGAGCGCGCATCACAAATCAGTTTCGAGAGTAGTTTTTTCCGCATTTTTTATATAATTGTATTTTTGCGTTTCGAAAAACTCAATTAGATGTTCCACAAATTTTTTATGATATTCATCAATTTGCTCAGCTGTGGGTTTTTCTATTTTCGGCAGCTCGAGAGGACTGCCAACTAAAATGAAGAAACGAAATATAACAATTTTTTTTTATATAGAATAAAAAAAGATAATATTAAGAAAATTTAATATACACATATTATAAGGTATATATATATTAAATTATGAAATGTAGTGAGAACTTTACCGACTACGGTGACAGGTAATCGATTTGGAATAAGACCAAACGAATATTGAAAGAATCCTTTACCCCAAAAAATAACCGGCGGCAATCCTACGATATTGCGAATGTAGTCCTGGATACGTCTTAAAGTCGATCCTTTTGGACTATACACTTGATTGTATAAATCCGTTTCGCCAAACGATAAAACGGGAACTAACGGCGTACTAAATTATAAAATTGTATTAGATTTGAGTCGTGTTCAGTATTAGTATTTATACCATATCAGATCGTATCAATATTCATCATCGTGATATTTTTCATACTGTTCAACTCTTCATACTGTTCAACTCTTTTCTTTTCTCTTTCCTTCTCTCTTATTTTTCTTAATATATGACTTATTCTATCCATCGGCATATAGTACTGGACGGAACATGGAGCTGAAATCATATTGACAGATGTAGAAAGAGACAAGGCGATGTGAGGATAGTAACGGCTTATGGAACTATGAAGTCATGAGACTCTTCAAAATCTTATATATCTTATCTGTGTTTAATCCACTTGTTTTGCATAATAAATAAGCAGAAACCATATTATTAATAATTTGTATATAATATGCTATAAAATATCATTTTTATATGCTGTTTCTTCATATATATAATAATAAAGTTAAACATATATACATATATAAAATACATATATAAAGTTAAACGTCCCAACTTATAAGAATACAGTACTGTTCCCTTTCTCCTTTGACAAAATTCAACCAATGAAAAGAAACTAGAATGAGAGATTCGTTTCCCCACATCTACTTTTTCTTTTTTTCTACGTCTCTTAACACGAAAGAACAAAGAAATTTCCCCGCATGCTCTGTCCAGTGTTATATGTCGATAATTCTATACAATTTAATACAAATAAATATGATTAATGTGAAAATATATCTAAAATATAATTTAATACAAATAAATATGATTAATGTGAAAATATATCTAAAAATGTAGAAAAAAGTAATTAGCCGCTCACCCATGTTTTAAAGCTAGTTTCACGAAGCCCTTTCTCTTTTTCACGATGGTACGGTAAGTACCTGGCAACGATTCCATAGCTTCTAAAGTACCGCCGACAATGAGTATCGTAGCTCTTCCGGTATGAGGGCTCTTTGCCGGTGTCGATAATAAATATTCGATACTTTTCGCATTAGCAGCGCAACAACCTGTTTGAGAACTATTGTCTCTTAATTATGTATATTGAATGTCTTAACAATTAATATTTAACGTCTAAAATGATTTCGTTTTTTTTCTTTTTTTTAAATAATTCTCATAATTTTTCTTAAAATTTCTCAATATTTTTCTTCGCAATACAAAATTATTTCGATAACGATATGTTAAGTCATTTCTCTTGTAAAATTTATTTCTTCTATTAATTCTGTCTAAAAAAAGATGTTAAAAGAGCATTTTTTTACAGACAAGAAAAATCATAACATATGTCACCTTTCATGTTGATGCAACGTAAAATCTTTCTTTCTCAAATACATTTACATATGCTGTACCGATATTGAAAAAAATTATTCAATAGAATATTGAAAGATTTATGAAATGAAAGATTGTACAACCGTGAAAAATAACACCAAGAGTTTTTACCTAACAAATAAGCATATTCTCTGAATAGAGGTATTTTCAAGTGTTGATCAAGAGTAATTATGCGCACGTCTAGTCCAGGAAATAGCTTACTGCAGCCCATTGCATCTGTTGAGAATGAACCCATTATCCCCATTGATAAAATCCCATGGGGTACGCAGATGAAAAGATAAGACTTTTTTGGATCCAGATCGACTGTTTTCACTAACTTCAACGGAAAATAATTACAAAAATAACGCCAAAATACGTTATTTCTCATTCTACTTATCCACGAATAACTGAAATATAAGATATATCTATAATATAAGATATAAGATATAATCATTCTTTAATCGTTAACGCTTCTCATTTTAAGGTAAATTTCTTTTAATTGCGCCTAAGGCCTACAAGTGTCACAACAGATTTATTACATATAATCGTTCAACATCGATTAATTATTTTGAGTCAAAGAACGATAGAAAATTATTTTTATTCTACAACAGTTTTTACATCGACACTTTATATCAGAATCATCTCAAGAACGGCAAAGAAATTAATAAAATTGTATTACCTTCTGCCACCACGATCGCAAGTGTTCCAATCGTAATACATCCAGAGGAAATACAGTAGCATGAAGTAACGTAATGTTTGCGTGTAGAGTAAAAGATAGGCCGTAACGATGTATCCCCAAAAATCGCCGAAGGGGGAAATCAGAATCCATATCGCGACCACCAAGGTCTGTAGTCTTCTTTCCAAAGATATGTTTAACGGCGCGAATTTTACACCCAAAATTTTCATGTTTCTCGTCGGGATTTCGTTTCAAATTGTTAGATTATTGTTAGATTATTGGAGAGGACCCAATCCTTCCGCTTTATTTGCGCTATATCTCACCTGTGATTAGAAACTCCATATTGTATTTTTTTTCTCGATCTCTTCCGACGAGAACCGATTGTGTCGCTTCGGCTGATTGCAGATAAAATTTTATATCAACTAGACGCACTGACGAACGCATAAAATCTGTTTTCAATATGTAAAGAATGGACTTTATATCTCCGTCTTATATATGTGCACTCTTTATGGTTCTCTCTTCATAATCTTCATTCGATGTTTTTCTCTTTTTATTCCGCGTCATTATGTTTACTTATTCGTTTTATGTAACTGACGTTTTATGTACGGATGCAACAAAAAAAGCGAAAAGAGAGAAATATGACAATGCAATTTGAATGCAAGGATTGCGATTGCATGTAAATTTACTCGTTACATTTACATACAATACGCTCATTTGAATAAGTAACGTTTTTATTTTAAATTTTAAATTACTACGAAAGCACATTATTTCTCATAAGAAATTGGAACAATGCCATAGTGACTTCACAATCGCAATATATAAACAATTACTTTACAATATTTTACGTCTTAATCATTGTTAAATGAAAATGTTATGATAATTACATCGCTGTGAATGAACGCAATTCTGATTATCACATGCACATCGGAGAGTTAGAATTGATTGTTATCAAACTTATATCGGTTACAAAAGAAAAAATACCTATTGTTCGAGTATATTTGAATTATGACTTCAATAAAAACAATTGTTTTTAGGGGAGAATGATAAAACGTATTACATAAAAGGGTCATCTGTAAAGAGATAGACATAAAAGAGATAAAAATGTTACATGAAAGAGTCACTTTTAAAGATAGACATGTAATAAATTATGTAAAAATATTTATTATATTTTTATTATATTATATTTTTTACATTAGAATACCAATTTATGTGCATATTTTTATTATATTATATTTTTTACATTAGAATACCAATTTATGTGCATATTTTTTTTTACTAATTGACTTTGTTTTTTTTAACATTTCTATATATACAATCATTTATGGAAATTACTGAATCTCATGAATAATCAGCTTTTAATTGTGAAAAATCAATTTTTAATTTTTAAACAGTTGTTTTCAATTTACTCTAATTATTATGTGAAAAACTTCGAACATATAGTAAAACGAATAATTAAATATTCTTCCGTTGAATATTAACGCGCAAATAATATCAAACCTTTGTGTTGGCTGTGACGTTCGTGTGTCACATGTTTTGAGTTATTGATCTTCAATCGTACGAAAATCACATGCAAACTTTATCAATTCAATATAAAAACAAATAATTATGACCAAGAATCAAAAAATTAAAAATATATAAATCTACTAACTAAATCAAAAAACTAAAAATATATAAATCTATAATTGGTCCAAATAATAAATCAATAATAATAAAGAAGACTTATTTAAGACCAAGAAGAGCACAGGTGATATTGCGTGTTTTATACATCTATAATTAAAAAAAAAACAATTTTTGAAATTACAAACGTTTCGATTCCTTTTGTAACCTCTTCAGTATGACAATAATAATTTAATAGAACATATAAAAGGAAAATTCTCTAGAATAAATAGATGAAGATATAAAAATAAAACAAACGGGAAATAGCACTGTAAAATAGCACAGGTCAAAGGATAAAATTGTAAAAATAAACATCGATATCTCGATCGAGTCAGTGAAGGTAACCAATAAGATTTAAGATTAGATAATACACCAAAGGTAAAAAAATACGCCAAGTACATGGAAAAAAATAAAAAAATCTAAAAGAGTGATAAAAATAAAATATTTAGAAATCAATATGAAATCAATACTATTAGCCAAGTACAATAAATTATGTGATATTAATTCGTAATCGATACTAAGTGAGTTAAGATTACTTTAATTCCTATAGCATTTTTTATGTATGATGTATATAATTTTAAAAAGTTTTATACAAATTCTAAACCGCATAAATGACCTTCAGAATGAAGTAAGATATGAAAACTTGGCGTGCCCCCCCCCCCCCCGCCTCATTTACATATCTTGAATAAAATTAAAAATTTTATTATACAATATATATATATACAAGGTGGGCCATTTTAATCGATGCACCTGAATATCTCCGTTGGTAAGCCGAATACAAAAAAATTGTTCAGACAATAGTTGTATGGTTTCAAGGGGGACATAAGATGGTGTCATTAGTTTGATCTTGAAGAGCCACCTGAAGGTCACGTGAAGGTCAGCTCCAACTTTTTAAATGGGACACCCTATATGCTTTCGCATATTCTTGTAGCTCATCTGAAGAGCTTTCCAAAACACTATAATTAAGTTAGTTTTCATTAAATACTTTCCAAGTTATGAGACTTGAAATCATTTTTTAATTTTACATAAACCGTAAAATATCTTGTAAAATATTCATTTTTCGATTATTTTACCTTAATACTTTTATGTACAAAATAATGAGAGGAATCAATTGGTGTAAAGAAAACACATAGTTGTTTCTAAGAAAAAATATGTAATTTGCAATTAACAATTCCATATTTTTTCTTAAAAACATCTGTATGTTTTCTTTACACCAATTGATTCCTCTCATTATTTTGTACATAAAAGTATGAAGGTAAGATAATCGAAAAATGAATGGTTTACTAGATATTTTATGGTTTATGTAAAATTAAGAAATTATTTTAAGCCTTATAACTCAAAAAGTACTTAATAAAAAGGTACTTAATTATAGTGTTTTGGAAAGCTCTTCAGATGAGCTACAAGAATATGCGAAAGCATATAGGGTGTCCCATTTAAAAAGTTGGAGCTGACCTTCACGTGACCTTCAAGTGGCTCTTCAAGATCAAACTAATGACACCATCTTATGTCCCCCTTGAAACCATACAACTATTGTCTGAACAATTTTTTTGTATTCGGCTTACCAACGGAGATATTCAGGTGCATCGATTAAAATGGCCCACCGTGTATATATACAATATACAGGGTGGCTCATTTTAATTTTCCCAGCCAAATATTTCGGAAAATAATGAAAAATCAAAAAAATGTTTCAGACAAAAGTTGTATGGTTTCTAGGGGGACATAAGATGGTACCATTGGTTTGACCTTGAAGAGTTATTTGAAGGTCACATGAACATTTCTTAAATGGAACCTACATTTTCTCATTACATATTCTTGTAGCTGTTACGTCCGGTGGACTTCACAATTCTGTTCTTTCATCGAAACGTTTCTTAGAAGTAATCAATGATTGGGTTGAATTTAAAATAAAGAAAACCCAACTCGAATAAACAACCAGAGTGGCCAGTCGAGTTAGCGCTAAGAAAATTTAAATAAAAATTTTAATTTACGAGGCTCAGAAATATAAGAAATTTAATCCATGCGTATCAATGGGTCGTCTCAGAGACTTTGAAATAAGAGCCTTGGTGATCGGGAAATTGACCAAAAGGTAAATACGAGCAGAGCCATAAAATTAATATCGCACGTGCGCTGGATCAATAGGCCATTCTCAATCAAATCGTAAGAGATAAGGAAATCAGGTCGCTCCCACTCTCTACTGGATGTTGAAGTCAAACCTTAAGAAAAAGGGCTTAACCAATTAGAGGTCTAAGACACCCTCTCTTCCTAAAAATCTAACTCCTTGATCCCTAAGAAGGAAATAGTAAAAATTTTTTGATTGCTTAAAGAAATTCCCACCATCCAGAAGGGAGGAGGAGCAAAAACTTTAAAATTCAAGAGCCGAGAGCGCGGACATGCAGTTAATCTCAAGAATTTTTCGGCTTGCTCTTTTCCGCATCAGTGCGCCATATATAAATATATATATATATATATATATATATATATATATATATCAAAAAATCTAAGTAACAAAAATCGAAGTGAGTGTGATCCCTGAGGTCCTCTGGACGCTCCTGCTAATTCAAACAACCAATTCTGGGGTCCAGCTTCAAAGTCCGGCCTAAGTCAAATTTTTTCAACGCACTCAACAATTAGTAAGTTCATCCGATTAGTACCCCTCTTTCCTTTTTACCTTCCACGATTAACTTGTCATTGGAAAGGATCATTCTTTTATTTACCACCTAAATCAACAATAACGATAATTGTTTTCGTTTGTCTTCATTTTCGAATCAGCTATTTGAATCTTGTTTTCCAGTTCATTCCTCCTTTATACATTTCCTCGTTCGTTGAGAATCTCCGCAAGGCGATTCACGAACATTTCCTCGTTCGTTGAGAATCTCCGCAAGGCGATTCACGAACATTTCCTTGTTCGTTGAGAATCTCCGCAAGGCGATTCCGTTGCGAATTCCGACGAACATTTCCTCGTTCATTGAGAATCTCCTTAAGGCGATTCATGAACATTTCCTCGTTCATTGAGAATCTCCGCAAGGCGATTCATGAACATTTCCTCGTTCATTGAGAATCTCCGCAAGGCGATTCATGAACATTTCCTCGTTCGTTGAGAATCTCCACAAGGCGATTCACGAACACTTCTTCGTTCACCTTCGATCTCCCTTGACACCCCAATCCGTTTGAATTCATTTTTTTTTATTATTATATATTTTCTCTTTTATCTAACATTTAAGTCCACAATCTAGAAGAAATAGAATCTTTGTGAACTAATTCCTAGTTCATCTAATTTGTAATGATTCTCACCCAATGACATTTATAATAAAATTGGAAGGGTTATATTCGAGCATTCCTAAGTTATTTTTAAACGCAAATTATCATTAGTGCCACCCTCTAAGCGGCGTGCTGCATTACGGTGGCGGAATCGTCGCAACAGACGTTTAAGGAGGCAACAGCCTCAATCCACGGCGGACCTCCCCGATAGAATAGATATTAGCAATATTAATAACTTCACCCCCGTTAACGGCACACACACACACTCACTTCATAGATCTCCCTCGATCCCTCCGCCTAGTTATTCCCTATTTCCTCCCCCAGTACACCTGTTCCCTTTTTGCATCACCTCCCAGATCTTCCACCCCGATCTCTCCCGAGCCTTCCCCTCCCTTTTCTCCCCAACCTTTATTAGCGCCCCGATCCCCGCCTCCCATATCTATAATTACTCTTGATTCCGATTCTTCGTCGGAGGCCTCAGAGTTCCTTGAGGATCCGGAGGATTTCATAGGATATCCTCCTGACTTTGATGAGACCTTCGATCCCTTCGACTTCCCCCCAGAGTCCCCGTCAGAATCTCCTCTCCCGAATCCTACACCTGAACCTTCCCATCCCGATCAATTAAACTATTTTATAAGCCAATTCCCCCTCCTCGATATCCCTATCCTTGAATCTTATTGCGTGGGTCCAGGTGACGTGGACCACGAAGAGTTCCTACATTACCTAACTACTGCCCCTCCCGACTCAATAATACCCCGGTTCACCTTTACCACTAGCCGTCCCCATCCAAGCTCTATTAAGAAAATTTCCGCCGTCCACCATCCAGTTCGATGACCTCTAACCTCTGTCCTTTCCCTGAAATACTCCTTTAGATTTTGTTTAAATAGGAAAATTGTAAAATCCATCCAGGATATAGTCTCCTCAACTCCTTTTATTTATTCCTGGCTGATGTCCTCCGTATCAATGTAACACCCGCGAATTTACATATTAACACACACACACACACACACACACACACTACTCGCGCATTAAAAATGTTCTTGTAAACCCGTTAATGATAATTTTGAATAAATTTTAATTTATAATAAAGGGATAAATTTATTTATATCTTCCCACACTCATCCCCTTTATTTCCAATATCGCACAAGGTCCCGTCCCGTGTAAAAGAGATTAGATTCTCTTACCGAAAAGGGACTAAGTGCGCATCGGCCTAAGACACTCACAGTGTTAAAGGGACCATTCTGGTCACTGACCTGTGTTAGGCCCCAGCACAGTGCGCTCGACCCGATCCATACACACGCCCGAAAGTGTGTCACCGGGTAAGTAGGTTACGTTCTTCCAGATGGCCCGACCTTTCAAGGGTCTGGACGTAACACTACATAGATATATAAATTTAATTTCTAACTAACAAATTTTTCATATCTTTAATTGCTTATAAAATAGTTTGGCAGATTTACTTATATAAAATGAAAGACGCATTATAAATATAAAATTTATTATTAATTTAGCGAGAATTAAAATATAAATCTAAGGAGAAAAAGTAAGAAAATGAGATTTTTTCCATTACCTTGACTGAGACTTTCTATGCTGTCGATATGATAATAGTCTGGCACAGTGAGCAAAGATGACAAGTGACTTTGAAAGAGAGCATTTATAATAAGGATCAAAATCCATATCATACATATAAAGATTCTTGCGGAATCCATTTTGGGCACGTATAAAAATCCTACAGAGACTAATAGTCTTATCACCTCCAGTACAGCCTTTATATATCCCACGATTTTTACAAAAACTATGTAAGTTAACATTTTTACAAAAACTATGTAAGTTAACAAACATATCCCGACTATGCCTACTATTACTTCCGGTGACAGAAATCTTATTATCTTAAATTCAGAGATCTGTTTTTTTGGTTGCGTTATCGCGCAAATGTCTTTCATATGGGGATATAGGTATCTGAAAATAAATAAAATATATTTTTTTTATCTCGTCTGGTGTTTTCATTTACTTATGCAATAAATAGAAAAGAAAGTTTCTCTTTTTTCTATTCCTTTTCTCTTCTTTCTTATTACCCTATGAAAGGAATTGTAATAAATAATCCTATAAGAGATAAATTTTAACAAACAAATTTTTGTAAGATTATTATACATCACATATAATTGATTGTTTCATAGATATAAATCTATTTAGTGTAGGAAGTTATAATTTACTTAGATTTGTAAGAAATTATTGAAGTAGGTTATTTGAGGATTTCTCTTAAAATATTAACATAAATTATTTTTATAATTATTTCCTTAGAAATTATTGAGAGACATACTTGATTTTCGACCATTTGACTATACGTCTTATATTCATACTAATGTGTCTTCCGCTGTCAATCACACTGACAAAACCTTGATAAATACCATTCCATTGTATACGTCTTAAGTAAGGAGTCTCCCTATCGGGAAAGATAATGATCTCGCGACTTGCATTCAGTTTATTTAAAAGCATTTTCATGATATCATTACTTTCACCACGTAATCTTTCTTGTTTCGATAAATTCAAATTGATTTTGACAAATGGTTCCAAATGTATGGCATTTGACCGAATTTGATATCCGTTCAGAGTGATCGTTTTATCAAAATTCAGATCTATGCATATATTGCTGTCTGAAAATATAAATGTAATAGTTGTTTAAACTTTTTAATACATTTTTCTAAGGATCACGCAAAATTAATAATATGTTTTATTAATAATGCATTATACAATAATTAGGAAAAAAATATGTCTTGTTAATTTATATAAAAAATATTTATCTAAAATAATGTAACAAATAATAGATAAATTAAATTTCACTTTATATTAAGATATTTATATTATTGAAAATTAATTTGCGCAAATTAGAGCCACAGCGCGATTGGAGCGGGAAGAAGAAACAACACTTCCTTCTTTCTGATTGTGTATATTTCAGATTAAAAATGGTTACATTAACAAAAAACGAACATCATCTTTTGATCCCCTTTTAGACGCTAATAATATGTGTTCCAAATTTTGTACAGTGATGCATTAAATTATAAAAATATATGTCCTCGACGCATAGGTGATGTTAACTTATATAATATTTCGTAGAATCTGGCATATCTCAAGTATATCTCAAGCCAGCATAAGATATAGAGGGTGATCATTTTAAACAAGGCAGCTAAATTAACTGAAAAATAACATACTACGAAAAAAATGGTTAGAATCAAAATTTGCGTCATTTCGTAGGGGACGTACAATACTTTAAAATAAGTCACCGTACCCTGTACGCTATTGACGGCGCTGAAAGAAATCGAAGATGAAATGTTCGTTTTTTTGTTAATATAATTATTTTTAATTTGAATATACGAGTATCAGAAGAAGAAATTTGTTTCTTCCTTGCATATTCCGATTATCGCGCTATCGCTCTAATTTAATAATTTCGATTTAATTTTTCTTTATTATTATTGAAGCCAATTTCAATGTATTAGATTTTTATTTGCACTCTAATATATTTCTTAGATAAAAAAGGAGAAGAGATACTGAAGAAAGAGAAATACATGTATGTTTTTCTTCAAAAAAAATATCGTCTTTGATATTTTACTTCGTCATGTTTTTCTTAGAAAACTGTATGTTTCTTAAACCAAATTCCATCATTTGGATCGATGCATATAATATGACGGAAGAATCATATTCCATGCAAAGATATGAACGGCATTTATGCAACTCGTATCTTGGTTTGCTTATCAACTAAGATATAAAATTTCTTTCCCATGGGGTCTTTTGTCCTCTGTGTGAAAAAAAAGAATATATAATATATATATAATATATATAAGAATATATATATAATATATAATATATAATATTTAATAATAATATATATAAATATATAATATATATAATATATAAATATATAATATATATAATATATATAATATATAATTATTATTTTTATTTACTATATATAAAAAATTGAGTTATATTATTTAATTAATCAATTATAATATTGATATCTTTCGTATACTTATAATTTAATTGTTTATAGTAAACGCGATACGGGTTTTGAAATTTCTGCGGCTGAAAAAATATTAAACAAAGACTTATGTAAATATGATTATACTTAGAAGACTTCGTTTTTCAATTGCGATTATTAAAACTAAAAAGTTCTTCTCAGATTAATTATTATGACTATAAATAGATTCGAAAATATATGTATGTATATGTATATATATATATATATATAATATATATATATATATATATTTATATAAAAAAAAAAAAAAAAAAAAAATATTATATATATTTATATGATATATATACATATAATATACATATAAATTTTTATTTTCAATTAAATTGCCAAAATATATTAATGTCACAGGCCTGCAAAATATTAGGTTTGATTGGTTACGAAAAGCAGAGTACGTAAATTTATCAGATTTTTTGACGCCGGAAACGAATCTGGACGCTGAACGTGAATAAAAGTAACATATAATTTTAAAAAATTTTTAAATTTAGACTATTCTGACTAAAGATAATCAAGCACACCTATTTGAATATCAAATTTGTTATTCTAAAAAAACATATAATAATCCTCATATAATAAAATTTTGCTATATTTGCTATACATATATTTTCGACTTATTTTTTATATCTTCTCTTTTTGATTGTACTAGCAGTTTTGAGGCACTTGATATTATTGTACATGATATTTTTCATAAAATTATATATTATACATATAAAATTATATATATCATATATTTCTTAAGTTGTTTTATTATTAATTACCTGTAACAGAGCTCGCAAGAGAGGTTGAGAAGATGTCACTAACACGAAACGATGCGCTCAAAGTCCATTCCGGAAGGTATCCGAGGTAATCGAGAATTTCTTTCATCTGTCAATGCTACTGGTATCATATTATTATGTGAGTGTGCAAGAAATTCATTGTAATCTCCGGCTAGCACTAAAATCAAATGGGATTCCATTGGTAGACACTTCATTAAAGTAAATACCTATGAAATTAATATAAAATTACAATAATAGAGAGGAGAATAATGTTTCGAGATAATTTTATTACGTACTTACAAAAGGAATAATTTTTTTCGACAAGTTTATAATGATTTTTATATGATAATATGTTACAATATTACACGATAATAAACGTGTATGCGGGTAGAGTCGTTTATTATGATAGAATCAAATTATTATAATAAATAAATAAAAATAAATTCAATCTTAATAAATATAATATATGTATAATCATAATAAATTCAATTTTTTATCTCAAATATATTCTCGCAAAATTAACTTACCGTTGCGATTAAATCTGTACAAGAAGACTGTTCGTCTGACGATTTAACTTTTTTATTAATAGCGAAAGGAAATATACCTACGATTAATAACAAAAAGAGAACACAGGGAGACACGTTTGACATTCTTTCCAAAAATTTGTTGCATAATAATACAATGTTAAACTCTTTAGAATAAAAATCTTTTTTACAGAAAGAAGGTCTGCTGTTCTGGTAACTTTGCTGTTCCAATGAAAAATAAACGAATGTTAAGCGTATTACACGAACGTACTTTTATATTATTTATTCATAATTGATCGATTTCATTCAAATAAGCGCGAGTGTATGTATATGCTATATTTTAATCTTATAATACGATTTTTATATGATTGGCCTCGTAAATAAATTATAAAGTCAATTTATAAATGAACAACACAAGTTCATTTCTCTTCATTTCATCCTTTATGAACGTCCCATTGGAACTTGTCATTAAAGGTATTGAAAAATGTGACACCTCATTGGTAAGAATACTAATATTTTTATACTCCGAATTTCGAATCGGTATACGCTTAGTGCTACATTCTAATTTTTTAAATTCAAAATATATTCGACAATCTTTCGGTATACCGATGAGCTCTCTCCTCTCTCCTATCATGACGGATTTGCTTCTTCAAGATCTTGAAGAGCAAGCTATTTCTAAGTTGCCTCTTTCACTCTTTTTTTATTTTGAATACATTGAGGATACTTGCTTCTTCCCTTTCTTTTCATTTTACTCTACTGGACTCTATTTAACTTCTTCCATTACAGACTTCAATTTACGATCGAAATAGGAAAAAATAATGTTATCAATTTTTTAGATGTGGTCATTGTAATTAAATAAAAATTTTATTTAATTTGACTGGTATACTCAACCGACTTTCTTGGACTTTTAAATTTTCATTCATAACATTTGATATAAAAAAGGAATTATTTTTGGCTTAGTAGACAGAATATTTAATTATCACATCAAAAATACCTCCAAAATCTTAATAAAATTATTAATCTGTTTCTTGATAATAATTATCGTTTAATATACATTTTTTCAACCTCTGTTTTTGCTTAAAATTTCTTTTTGATTTGAGTGTGTTCTTTCCTACCAGCTTCATACTATAACATTGATTTTCTTTTTTTTACAGTAAGAAATTTAACAGAAAAATTCTTTCCATTAACAAAAATATTGGAAAATATTTACATAAAAAAAGAAATAGCTTTTTTCGAAAAATTTAAAATAATATTGTCATATGATAATTTGTTATAATAATATACAATAATAAACGTGTGATGCTGACACAGTTGTTTTTATAATAATTAAAAATATTTCACTCTGTCAAACATTATATTTTCGAAAAATTAACTTACCGATGCTACCAAATCTGTATAGGAGGGCTGTTCGTTTAATGATGTAACTTTATTATTAATAGCAAAAGAAAATGTGCCTACAATTAATAACGAGAAGAGAACACAGAAAGTCACGTTCGGCATACTTTCGAAAATTTTACTGCGTAGTAATGCAATATTTTAAGTATAAATTCTTTTTACTTAGGGAATATCTGCTAACTTTGCTCTTCAGATAGAAGAGAATCGAATGTCAGGCATATTTATAATATCATGCTTTTATAACAATTACATGGTTAATCGATTTTATTCAGATAAGAGTGTGTATATGTTCCATATCAATTTAACTATGTTTTATACTTTTATTTATTTGGGTAAAAAGATAACACATTATAAGCCAGAATTATAAAAGAATTTTGATATCGGAAGAAATGTATCTAAAGTAATATCTTTCTTCGACGTATGTGA
The DNA here is from genome assembly GCF_003227725.1 of Camponotus floridanus. NCBI lineage: Eukaryota > Metazoa > Arthropoda > Insecta > Hymenoptera > Formicidae > Camponotus > Camponotus floridanus. The sequence continues at coordinate 66,073 of NW_020229427.1, read as the reverse complement.
CATAATAAATGAATATGTCGGTATAATAAGCGGATTCATCATCAACAATAAAACGATGGAATAGGTTGAAAGATATTTAATATTGCTTATTCTACATTGTATAATCCAGCGTTCGTTGCAATAATATAATTTGCACATTTCATTTTTTATAAATTATTTTTTGCCTATGCATATTATCTATTCCTCATATATAAGAAAAGAATTTTCACTAATGAATAAAAATTATATAGCTTGATTTTGATTTTTTGTAATAAAATAATTGTAATAAAATTTTGTAATGAAATAATTAAATATATACGTTTTATAATAATAACAATATTATCTGAAGCAATAATAAAATCTATCTCTATTCACTTTTATTGATGCTATTTACTATTAAATATTCTTTCATCTATGAGAAAACACATAATTGTTCTTAAGATAAAAAATATACATGAAAACACACATAATTGTTCTTGCTATTACTTTCACATTAATAAGATCACACTAATTACATGATAGTTTGACGACAAATGCGATTCGCATTTTCATTTGCTTCTGATAAAGGAAGATAATATAACATTATGTTTTAGTAGGAATATAATTACATATGAATGTACATATGCTTGCTAAATTATAGATATACGGAAGCGAGATAATATCTTGCCACAGTGTTAAATGATAAATCATAACACCGTGCAAGATATTATTATGACCAAGCTCGAGGAGAAATGGGCCGAAGAAAGAGCGTAACAATCACTTCCTGAGAGCGGAGCCTCGGGTCCAGCGAAACGGCAAACCGAAAACATCAAAGACGAGAAGCAACTTTATATTATTTATGGTCCCTATATCCAATTGATGATCTCTTTTTAGTAAAGGAATTTAATCCTTATTACTTGGGGCAGGATTTGTGTGTATTTTTGTACATAGATATGGATATCTAATCAGATAAGATATTAAACATTTCCATATAGGACATGTATCAGAAAAGATGAAGTATATATGTATATATATATATATATATATATATATATATATATTCTATAATATATAATTACATATAATTACATATATTATAGAAATAATAATATAATTACATATATTATAAAAAAAATAATATAATTACTTATATTATAGAAATAATATATAATGACATATAATTAGAACATTTTCGTATATAATTATGAATATTTTCGTATATCCATAATTCAGAGAGCGTAACATCAGAATGTTCAGTCTTTCGAGAGACAGTAAACGAGAGAGAGGAAAAAAGATCAAAAGTGAATAGCTCCGGAATTGAGGAAGGAAAGGGAAAGTGATCAAGATACCCGAGTACTCTTTCCAATTTACAGAACCTTTTTTTCGCTATAAAATGCGTCTCTTCTTAAGATTGTCGGGAGGATCTATGTAATTCGGTACTCTGTTTATAATCATCGAAGGCGCCAGACGAGAAGCCAATGAACGGTACACACGTTATTATCGACACGTATAATAATTGTTGTTTAATGTCATTTTATTTAAGAGAATTTGAAGTAGCGATACAGCCTGATATCTTATTTTATACGCAAAATTATGCGAATTCAAGGAAATCAATAAATTCTTAATCGGTCTAAATTGACAAAAGTGTAATATTAAAGAGAAACAAATACATGAGAAAAAGATGCATTAACATAATATCTTAAATTTGTTTTTTTCCAAAAAACAATACATTTCCGGATCTTTTCATTTCACATTTCATTCACTCTTGCGAAAAAACTAATTTTAAATTTATTGTTAGCTAGTCTTCTCTCTTAGAAATACCTTACGTAAATGGATTACTGCATTAATAGATTACGGAAATAAATTTAAGAATAATGTGTACCACGTACGAACTAATTTTCGCGCGCCGATAAATTAGGCCGATATATTTTTATTTGTTTTGCTCTCACGGCGTATCGACGACGTGCGAACGCGCTTATCATCTTCGCAGCCACGAGTTGCATTGCCCGCGTTCGCAAAACATAAACACAATTATTTCCCCCATCCGCGGGTTCATATTTTGAAAGATGTACGACCTTCTTCAGATCGACGAGAACGACTCACCGACGATCACGCAGTTTCTTCCAGACAAAGAATAATTATAGTTGGATTACCGTTCTGAATATTTAAGGAAGATTTCCGGATCAGAGTGCAAAATCCTTATAAACTCTCAAGGTATGAAAAAGAAATCTTAAAGTAGATATTACAAATAACGTTCAGAAATTGCCTCATCAACTTTAAAGATAGAATGTTAATTTAGTTTGGAATTTCATTTCAGTATATATATTTAGAGTTTTATGATAAATCGTGAATATAATTAAAGTTTGATCTATCGGAGCAATAATGCTACGAATTGTAAATGTGCGTGTTTTCAGTCGTACTAATCGCGAAGAAAAGATAAATAATATTAGATATAATTCGACATCAATATGCGTCATTTCTTTCAGTTATAGCTTAGTTGGACGCTAATTTCTATCGCTAATTTCTATCGCTATTTCGATGCACCGGAAATAGAAGTGGTTTGCCCTATATTAGCATTACGCGTGTTCAAAGGAGCAAGCCAATGTATGGCACGCCGTTTTGCTATTTAATATTATCATAAAAATTCTAACACATTAAAATAATACTCAAGAAAAAAGAATTATTATTATGTCTAGACATATTTATAATTCATCAAATTATTATTTAGCTGTAACATAATTGAAAATGCACAATTGAAATTATGTCTAGATAAAATATTAATTTTAAATTTATTTTATGTTATAACATAAATATTTTTCGGGAATAAAAATTATGGACATAATTTTAATTTCCGAACTTTTATTATGTACATAATTTCAATTACCGAATTAAAATTCACGAATTAAAATTATGCACATAATTTTAATTCCCGAATTTCCATTGTGTACATAATTTTAATTCCTGAATTAAAATTCACGAATTAAAATTATGCACATAATTTTAATCTTCGCATTTCCATTATGTACATAATTTTAATTCCTGAATTAAAATTCATAAATTAAAATTATGTACATAATGGGAATTCCCGAATTTCAATTATGTACATAATTGTAATTCCTGAATTAAAATTCACGAATTAAAATTATGTACATAATGGAAATTCGGGAGTTTACTATGAAATCTAGGATTAAAATGACAGTCACACATAATTTTAATTTTCAATTTTTATTCTATTTTAACATAATTTTTATTTACCGAATTTCTATTAGGACATGACATAATTTTAAATCGTGATTTTCTGTTATGTCGTAACGTAATTTTAATTCACTGAATTATTATGATAGCTTACATAATTTATATTCCTACAATTATTATTTTGTTACGATATAAATAAAAATACATTAATATTATCTCAACATAATAAAAATGAATTAATATTATGTCTTGACATAAAAATAATTCCACGTATAGGCTGTATATTTTTTTATAGTCCATATTTTGAATCCTCTTTCATTGATGAAAGTGCCTCTAAAAGTGGCTTATAACCAATCCGAAGGCTTATAAAGTCACTTTTAGAGGCACTTTTATCGATAAAAAGGAATGTAAAATATGGACCTATGTATTTTGAATTAATTTTATGTTAAGACATAATTTTAATTCATTTTTATTATGTTATAACATAATAAAAATGATGCCGAAAAACTATCTACTTCAGTTTAAATCAGTTATTGAATTTTTATTTTAGGTTAAGAACATCTTATTAATAAATAGCAAAACGGCGTGCCATACCAATATGTCTACTGCAGTAATGACTCTGCCACGTCTAATGATACGTTGTTTGCGAATCGATCGCGAATAAATTCCCTCATCAACCTTAAAACATCAAAATAAAAGTGCATTTATATAAATTGTAGCTTAAAACGATGTAGTTAAAATTGTAGTTAAAAAGAATACCGATATACAAATTAATATTATATCGAAAGCACACTTAGAGTCAATCTTTATTGATATAATGAAAATATTGAGGCACTGAGATAGTTATCGCTATTTCGTTGTAAGCATTGAAAATGAAATTTTGCTTTTTATAAAACAAGCTTCAAAATTTCGTATATTTGTATAAAGTGTATATATATAAAATTGTTCGTTCATTAACTCTAAAGACATTTTAATAGATTTTTAAAACTCATAGATGTGAGTTGTCTAGTCCGCGCGTGTTCCAATTAACTTCATTTTTTAAATTCATTTGGTCGAAGGTTGCGTAATGATACCGCTGTTCACAATTTCAATCTACTTTTAATTATCGCATGCTCACTTATGTTTTATATTCTCTAATTATTTTTCTATTCTTATTTATCTTTCTATCTCCGAAAAAGCTTATTTTCTCTGATATAAATATAATAAATATTTCTCTGATAAATAATATATAATATATTCCTTCCTTTCAGTTTTTAATCTAGTCTCGTGTATGTGTTCGCGTAATTAAATGAGAACGGATATTTTCAGATGTTCACGAACCAATTGAACGTGCTGGTGAGCCTGATGATCGCCATCGCATTTCTTATGTCGGAATCAAAAAAAAGACGCACAAACGAACGGCTACCCCAACCAGAAGCGACCGTGCCCCAGAAATATTGTGGCGAAAAGCTCTTAAATACTCGACGTATAGTCTGTAATGACCTATACAATTCCATGTATGATACTAGTAGGAATCATGGTAAGCATAAAAGCTAATCAATACAGAAGATATTTTTTTTCGCTTATATAAACGAATCCAAACGCCAAATAGGATAGATAATATATCGGTAATGGATTAATGAGCAAAACTTTTTATTTCTGCAACAATGTTAAATAATATATTTCTTTCCTAAATGTATGCAATGTTTTTTTTTATCAGGTTCTAATATTTGTAATTATAGTTGAAAATGATAGTTTAATCAGCATGATTTATTTATGAATTTTTTAACGTATCTCTTATTGTTAGAATTAAATCGCATATGCGTATGTGTTTTATACAGTAAAATAGAAGAAATTTTAATTAATTGTTAAATATTAAAAGGTTATGAATATCTTGATGTTGCTAGTCCAATAAATAAAGGGATCAAAGAAATATAAACGACCAAACTAGCCAGAAATTGATTTATTAGTACGACGTTTCGACCATATGGTTGTCGTCCTTATCAAGTATACACGATGTAATAAAAATCATGAGACCGGCATGGATGATAATCTTGTAAATTGCACATGTCACATTAAAAAAACACGTTATTTTAACTAAATAAATTTGAATTCGAGAGAAATTAATGCGTCTGTGAGAGACTTCGTCAAGAGACTGAGTTAAAATAACGTGTTTTTTTAATGTGATTTGTGCAATTTACAAGATTATCATCCATGCCGGTCTCCTGATTTTTATTACATCGTGTATACTTGATAAGGACCACAACCATATGTTAAATATTGTTTTAATTGCCATTTAAATTATAAATATTTTATAAAATATTTTATACAAATTTTTTAAGTACTGTTATTAATATGATATATTGATAAATCTATTCTATAATCTATTAATAAATCACATAAATGAGATAGTTGTTGTAGTTTTTTTAAAGAATATGAAATATTTATAATAAGACATTTTTTTGGACAGCGATTATTTTTCAATGTCATTACGTAGCCTTCGACTAAACGAGTTTAAAAAATGAAGCTATCTGGAACGCGTATGGACCAAATGAACTATTGACTAAAATAATGGCTTATTATAATATTATTGATTATGGGTTGCTTCCAAATGAGAGAATTTTTGCTTTAAACCCATCAATTTCTAAATAGGTCCTTAAGCACAGTATTATATGAAAGACGATTAAGAGCAGCAATGATCAATCTCTGTCTGCAATTAACCAATCATCACTTTGTCACTGATGTATGATCTTAAAGATGGCATGTGACAAGAAAGAACTTTCTGGAAAATCTCAAACTTTCTTAGATTTTTAAATGAGAAAAAATAAGAAGCAGAATGTAATAAATAAACAATAACAAAATGACCATAAAAATTGTTCAATTAAACCGGTGATGCATATAGATAGAAAATGTGATGGAACGATACGATTTTTTATATTATTTGTACACACAGCTACAAAAGTTTGCACTTTTTTCAGAAATAAAGAAGATCGATTATGCATTTGCTTCCGGTTCTTTCCCGTTTCTGTTCCGATCAAGAACACAAGAGATGTTGAATAGATCGTTCGACGGTAGGAGCTATCGAAGGAAAGCGCGAGACATCCACGAGGAGTGCTGCATCAATAAGTGCACGAGAAGCGTCCTGTCCATGTATTGCGCTTAACTGTCCCTAAGCACTTATCCGGAAATCAGTAATCCTTCGAACTCCGCTTTACCGCTAAATCACCATGCAACTGAATAAACCCAGACATAAATGCATATATCCATATACTCAAACACACATACACACACACACATACACACACACATACACACACATACACACACAGGGAGACACACACACATACATTATATATGTACAATACACGTTTGGAAAGTACTGTAATAATGTGATAATCTATTATGTAGATAAATTATTATCTTATAATAATTTATCTACATAATAGATTATCACATTATTACAGTATATAAAAGCATTCTCACAAAAAAGTCATTTTCAATTTTCGAGAAATATAATAATACTTATTTAAATATTATTATAATTAATATTAAACAATATTATGACGATTAATTTAAAGAGTATAAGATTTCTGATGTTTTTATATCTCATTTTTCTAAGACTACATTATAAAATAATAATAATATTAATATAAAATAATAATATAAATATTGATTAATATAAAATAATTTGAAAATAAAATCTATTTAATTCGATTTAAGTTTTTTCGGTTTTTAAGTCTCGATATTTATTCAAATATTTTACAAAATCGAATATTTTTTGAATAATTCTTCCTTCGCTTACTCTGTCTTTTCTATCATCAAATAATTTCTATCATAAAATAATTAAAGTTTTCGAAATTTCGGACAATGTATTAGCATTATACGTCCAAAACAATATTTTAATCAAAATTATTTTATTTAAATTGTTGATAATTTAATAAATTGATGGTGTAATAAATCGAACCGCACAGTTATTATGACAAATTTCATTTTGTTTCTGTAAATATAATCCTTTCGTTATTAATGTGTGCAGTTATCAAGAGCTCTGGATTACGATTTCTAAATAAGCTATAATACACAATCGAGAATGTGTAAAAGGAAAGATTAACGATTTCTCGAAAAGACATGAAATTGCAGTCAAATTAAATATTTATATTGCTTATAATTGTATGTGACATTTATCGTACTTTTGATAGTCAACAGAAGCAGTCAGACTACATTTTGTGGATCAGTCTAAGTTAAATTGGAAAGTTAAATTGGAATAAAGAATCAACATTAAAAAAGAGAGAGAAACCAATCACGAATTTATAGTAAGTCATATATATAAATATATATATATATATGTCGGAATCTTTGTATGTTAAATTTGATCCATTGATATCGAATATCAGCATGTTGCCTCAAAATAATGTCCCGTCAATAAATGATGAGCAAAATGGCAAGAGCTAATCGCCACTTCCCGATGTTGGTACATCAAAACGTAATCGATTTCGTCCCGATATCAAAAAAGCAGCCTATCTATAGCTGCTATAACAGGACGTGGAGTACCAACGGATAGTTGCCATTCACTTTTATCATTTTGCTCTTCATTGGTGGGACATTATCTTGAGGCAACATGCTGATATTCGATATCAATGAGTCAAATTTAACATATAAAGATTCCGAGATATATATATATATATATATATATATATATACATATATATATATATGTCGGAAAAAAATATTAATTATAAATATTTTACTGTTTCCAAAAAAAATTGTATTGTCCAAACCCAGATAGCACATGGAACTCCTATGGACGTCCAATGGACATTCGAGTTTGGACATGTGGACGTCCATAAGATGTCTGAATTAAGTCCGACGGATATCCATTGGACATCCATAAGACGTCGGTTATTCACTACTTCGGATGTCCAAAAAACAATCCAAAAAAGGACTTAAAATGGACATCATTTTCAGTCTTACTCTTTCAAATTATTATTGGAATAAATATCAAAAATTCATAAACTCAGAAAAAAATTTATATTTAATTATATATAATTGTGTAGATATAATTATGTATGGATTTTGACCTAATTTAATCATATATAAAAAATTGTTCTTTATTATACATAAATAAATAGCATTATGTATCCTTCATAACATTTAAAACATAAAAAATTCTTTGGCCCAACAAAATTAAATAATATAATAAAATAGTATAATTTATCTATTTCATATAAAACTTTACATAAAATTCATGTAAAAATTTTATTTATATTTATACTTGCTTATTGCACTCTACATTTTAAATAGGTAATTTAAAATGTAAAGTGCAACAAGCAAGTTTAAATAAGTACCGGATTATTTTCGTTTATTTGCCGGACATTTACTTGTACGACTTATAAAATCAATTTAATATCTGAAACTCTTGTATTGAAATCACAAATTAAATTGAACAGTATATTTTTAATCTTATTTGTTACTCTTTGCAAACTTTATATAATTCTTATAACTAAAACTTAAATACGAGAAAGATAGCGCATCGCACGTCGCATAGCGGTAAACGAACGAACTAACACATCCTTGCGTGCTCGCGCGAAACTTTGATGTCCAAGATCGGACATTTTGTGGACGTCCAAATATTGGCCGTTAACGGATGTCCCGAATCGGATGTACGATGAACAGTCATTTCATGTCCATGGACGTACGGACGTAAAATGGACATAAAATGAATGTCCATAGGATGTCCTGTGCTGTCTGGGAATGTATTAAATATTTAAAAAAAAAACTGGGAGAGAGGGAGTGAGAATAATAGTCACTTATTAATATCTTATTATATTATTTTATTATCATAGTAAAAGTCACAATTATATTTAATGCATAAAGTACTTATTACTTTTTCAAAATATTCATGTGTAAACTTTTATAAATAATTTTATATTTTAAATATTAGAAAATGTTTGTTTATAAATAAAATTTTATTGAATTAGATAATTTATAAAATTATATATAAATACATTATTATATTATTTTAATATTATATTGTTCATATAAAATGAGCAATGGCGCCCGCGAACCGCGCGCTTGTGTGTTCTAGTTAGGTAAATAATATAAAAGTACTTTCGTGCAATAGGCTTAACAATCGTTTCTTTTTCAATGGAACAGCAATGTTAGCAGACTTTTTCCAGTAACCAAGATTTTATTCTAAAGAGTTTAATATTATTATGTAATAAATTTCTGAAAAGAATGTCGAACGTGTCTCTTTGTGTTCTTTTTTGGTTCTTAATTGTGGGCATATTTTCTTTTGCTATTGATAAAAAAGTTAAATCGTCAGACGAACAGCTTTCTTATACAGATTTAATCGCATCGATAAGTTAACTTCCCAAGAATATATTTAAGATAAAAAATTGAATTTATTATGATTAAATATTGAAATTATTAAAACTGAATTTATTTCTATTTATTGTAATAACGATGCTACCCACATAATAGACATTTATTATCGTATATTATTATAACATATTATCATATAAATATCATAATCTTGTCGAAAAAATATATTCATTTTTTTTATTGTAAGTACCTAATAAAATTATCTCAAAACATTATCTCTCTATTATTGTTATTTTATGTTAATTTTAAAGGTATTTTTTAATGAGATGTCTACCAACGGAATCTCACTTAATTTTACTGCTAGGAGGAGATTATAATGAATTTCTTGTACAATCATGTATCAATATGATATCTACAACATTAATAAATGAAACAAATCTTCGATTTGGACATTTACCCTATCAAGATATACTCCTATCTAACGTTCAAGAGTTACAATTTCACCTATTTTCTTCGAGCGCATCGTTTCGTGCTAGTGACATCTTCTCAACTCCTTTTGCGAAATCTGTTACAAGTAAATAATAATAAACGAATTTAATAAGTATATAATTTTATGAAAAACATGTATAATAATATCGAATGCATCAAAACTAATAGTACAATCAAAAAGGATGTAATTCTATATGAAAAATAAGTCGGAAATGCATAATAAATATAGTAAATATAGTGAAATTTTATTATATACAAATTTCTTTTTTAGAAAAACAAATTTGATGTTAAAATAGGTGTGCACTTCTTTTTTTTGGTCTTAACGACCTAAATTATATGTTACTTTTACTTATAGTTATATTTCTCTTGTATCAGTTCTGACAGCTTACTTTTGTCGATAATAAAAATTTATCGCGCAATTTGACAGCAAAATAACGCGAATCCATATGCAATCGAAACAATTTAGAGATTTGGGATTTTTCAATTATTTATTTTCACACATGTACAACTGCGAGAATAGGTAAAAATTTCCTTTGTATGCATTCGCGCTTTGATAGGAAAAGTCGACCACCATTGGCCGGTATGCACTCGATCGGACATTAGTGCGTATAAGTGTGTTTAGTATCTTTCCGAGTGTTATATTCACGTGTTTATGCATTATTATTTATGGTGTCCGCCGGCAGTACTTTACAGATATTAAGAGAAAAGAGAATAATAAGAAAATATTAATAGAAAAGACAAGAATAGAAATGCATCAGTTTTTCGAGAGACAGTAAACGAGAGAGAGGAAAAAAGATCAAAAGAGAATAGCTCCGGGGTTGAGGAAGAAAAGGGAAAACGTTAAAGATAACCGAGTAGTCTTTTCAATTTATAGAACTTTTCGCTATAAAATGCATCTCTTCTTAAGATTGTCGAGAGGATCTATGTAGTTCGGTACTCTGTTTATGATCATCGAAGGCGCCAAACGAGAAGCCAATGAACACACGTTATTATCGACACGTATAATTATTGTTTAATCTCAATTTATTTAAGAGAATTTGAAGCAGCGATACAGCCTTATATTTTATTTAATGCGCAAAATTATGCGAATTCAAAGAAATCAATAAATTCCTAAATGATCTAAATTGAAAAAATTTTAATATTAAAGAGAAACAAATGCGAAAAAATAAGTGAGAGAAAAATGCATTAACATAATATATTAAATTTGTGTTCCAAAAAACAATTCATTTCCCGATCTCTTTTTTTCACATTTCATTCACACTTGCGAAAAAACTAATTTGAAACTTCTTATTAGATAGTCTTCTCTTTTTGCAATACCTTACGTAAATGGATTACTGCATTAATAGATTACGAAAATAAATTTAAGAATAATGAGTTATATCGCGTACGAACTAATTTTCGCCGATAAATTAAACCGATACATTTTTAATTGTTTTGCTCTCACGGTGTATCGACGACGTGCGATCGCGCTTATTATTTTCACAGTTAGATGCCACGAGTTGCCCGCGTTCGCAAAACATAAACACAATTATTTCCCCCATCCGGGGGTTCATATTTTGAAAGATGTGCGACCTTCTTCAGATCGACGAGAACGACTCACCGACGATCACGCAGTTTCTTCCAGACAAAGAATAATTATAGTTGAATTACCGTTCTGAATATTTAAGGAAGATTTCCGGATCAGAGTGCAAAATCTTTATAAACTCTCAAGGTATGTAAAAGAAATCTTAAAGTAGATATTAGAAATAACGTTCAGAAATTGCCTCATCAACTTTAAAGACAGAATGTTAATTTAATTTGGAATTTCATTTCAGTATATATATTTAGAATTTTATGATAAATCGTGAATATAATTAAAGTTGATCTATCGGAGCAATAATGCTACGAATTGTAAATGTGCGTGTTTTTAGTCGTACTAATCGCGAGGAAAAGATAAATAATATTAGACATAATTCGACATCAATATGCGTCATTTCTTTCAGTTATAGCTTAGTTGAACGCTAATTTCTATCGCTAATTTCGATGCGCCGGAAATAGAAGTGGTTTGTCCTATATTAATTAGCGTTACGCGTGTTCAAAGGAGCAAGCCAATGTGTCTACTGCGGTAATGACTCGGACACGTCTAATGAAACGTTGTTTGCGAATCGATCGCGAATAAATTCCCTCATCAACCTTGAAACATCAAAATAAAAGTGTATTTATGTAAATTGTAGCCTAAAACGATGTAGTTAAAATTAATAAGTATACCGATATACAAATTGATATTATATCGAAAGTACATTTAGATTCGATCTTTATTGATATAATGAAAATATTGAGGCACTGAGATAATTATCGCTATTTAGTTGTAAGCTATTGAAAATGAAATTTTGCTTTTTATAAAACAAGCTCCGATATTTGTATAAAGTATATATATATATAAAATTATTCGTTCATTAATTCTAAAGACATTTTAATAGATATTTAATTTTTAAAGCTCAGTTATTAATCTTTCTCAATATCTTTACTAAAAACAAGACTTTATACTTTCAAATCTAACAGAAATACATGCGTACATGTATGGGTATATTTTCGTACAAACTATGAACAATACACGGTATCATTATTGGAAGGTCACATCCTTGAAAATTCACGAAACAAATATCGTTAATCCTAACTGAAATATATGAGAATATAATTTTGAATTATTAGATTCGTATTTATTTATATTTTTATATACAGGCCTGTGCATTGTATGAAACCTTATTTCTTTAACATACAGTCTGAATATAATTATCTGTTTGTCCGAGATAGTGTTTTTGCTGTTTTCACAAATGTAGTCAAAAACGCACTCCTTCGATAAAATATATTGAATACTTTCAAGATTATCGAAATAGATGTGAGTTGTCTAGTCCGCGCGTGTTCCAGTTAACTTCATTTTTTTAATTCATTTGGTCGAAGGTTGCGTAATGATACCGCTGTTCACAATTTCAATCTACTTTTAATTAACGCATGCTCACTTATATTTTATATTCTCTAATTATTTTTCTATTCTTATTTATCTTTCTATCTTCGAATAAGCTTATTTTCTCTGATATAAATATAAAATATATAATAAATATTTCTCTGATAAATATAAATATATAATATATTCTTTTAGTTTTTTAATCCAACCTCGTGTATGCGTTCGCGTAATTAAATGAGAACGAATATTTTCAGATGTCCACGAACCAATTGAACGTGCTTGTGAACTTGATGATCGCCATCGCGTTTTTTGTGTCGGAATCAAGAGACGCACAAACGAACGGCTACCTCAACCAAGAGCCCGCGATCTTGCCCCAGAAATATTGTGGCGAAATGCTCTTAAATATTCTACGTATAGTCTGTAATGGCACATACAATTCCATGTATGATAACAGTACGGATCAAGGTAAGCATAAAAGCTAATCAATACAAAAGATATTTTTTTTTGCTTATATAAACGAATCCAAACGCCAAATAGGATAGATCGGTAATAGGATATCGGTAATGAATTAGTGAGCAAAATTTTTTATTTCTGCAACAATGTTAAATAATATTTCTTTCCTAAATGTATGCAATGTTTTTTTTATCAGATTTTAATATTTGTAATTATAGTTGAAGATGATAGTTTAATCAGCAAGATTTATTTATGAATTTTTTAACGTATCTCTTACTGCTAGAATTTAATCACATATGCGTATGTGTTTTATACAATAAAATAGAAGAAATTTTAATTAATTGTTATATATTGTTTGAATTGCCATTTATAAATATTTTATAAAATATTTTATACAAATTATTTAAATACTGTTATTAATATGTATTTTTTAAATACCGTTATTAATATGTATTTTTTAAATACTGTTATATACTGATAAATCTATTCTGTAATCTATTAAAAATCATATAAATGCGATAGTTTTTCTTTTAAAACGCATGCAATATTTATAATAAGGCATTTTTTGGACAGCGATTATTTATCGATGTCATTACGTAGCCTTCGATTACGAGTTTAAAAAATGAAGCTATCTGGAACAATAATAAATTGCCCGTAAAAATTATTCAATTAAACCGGATATTATGCATATAAATAGAAAAAGTGTTTGAACGATACGATCTTTTTATATTACTTCTACACACTGCTACAAAAGTTTGCATTTATTTTCAGAAAAGACGATGGCCAATTATCAGTTTGATTCCGACTCTTCCCCGTCCCCAGTAACAGCACAGGAGACGTCGAATGGAACGTTCGATGATAGGAATAATCGACGAAAACCGGAAGACATCTATGAGGAATGCTGTCGCAATTCGTGCACGTTAAGCGACCTGTCCATGTATTGCGCTTAACTGTAGTCCTTAAGCACTTGTCCGGAAATCAGTAATTCTTCGGACTCCGCTTTACCACTCGATCATCATGCAGCCGAATCATAAGCCCAGCCATATGTGCATATATCCATATACTCATACACACATACACACATCACACACACACACACACACACCACACACACACACACCACACACACACACACACACACACACACACACACACACACATACATTACATATGTACAATATACGTTTGGAAAGTTTACTAGTTGCATCATGACTCATGCTGGGGACTAATTTCATAATAACGTTATAATTATGTATTATATTTACGTAATTTTTTGCGAAGAAACTAATTCTCTTGACGTATGATCGTATGCGTGATTCTTTTGTTCGCGATCTCCTTTCGAAAGACGAAAAGGCAGCGAAGAGAAGGCAAAACTTAAGAAAATGAAAGAAATGTAATCTTAAAAAAATGAGATATAAAAACATCAGAATTCTTATGCTCTTTAAATTAATCGTTATAATATTGTTTAATATTAATTATAATAATATTTAAATAAGTATTATTATATTTCTTGAAAATTAAAAATGACTTTTTTGTGAGAATACTTTTATATACTGTAATAATGTGACAATCTATTATGTAGATAAATTGTTATAAAATAATAATTAATAGATATTAATTATTATAAAATAATAATTAATATAAATATTGATTAATATAAAATAATTTAAAAATAAAATCTATTTAATCCGATTTAAGTTTTTTTCGATTTTTAACTCTCGATATTTATTTAAATAACAAAAATTGTTCAAAACATATTCGAATTTGTAAAATATTTATTTAAATATTTTACAAATTCGAATATGTTTTGAACAATTCTTTCTTCTCTTACTCTGCCTTTTATATCATCATAAATCAATTAAAATTTTTGAAATTTCGGACAATGTATTAGCATTATACGCGGAAAGCAACATTTTAATAAAAATTGTTTTACTTGAATTGTTAATAATTTAATAAATTGATGGTATAATAACTTGAACCACACAAGTATTGTTACAAATTTCATTTTTTTCTGTATAAATGTAATCCTTTCGTTATAAATGTGTCCAGTTATCAAGAGCTCTGGATTACGATTTCTAAGTAAACTATAATATATATATATATATATATATATATATATATATATATATATATACATATGGATTAATATTATCTATTGGATGTCCATATTAGTAGTGAGAATCTATTTTATAAATCATATCTGTGAGAGTGTTAGAATTAAGGTAAAAGAATATATATATATATATATATATATATATATATATATATATATATTCATTTATCTTTCTGCACTAACATCACGAATAAAGCATAACACATTGTTGATATACTTGCAAAGTAGGATAACATTTCGAAAGTTATTTGCATTCCAAATATCGAATTCAACTCACGAGCAATGCGACATAATTCTAAATGAAGATGCCTATCAAAAGACATGTATTTTGTTATTATAGAAAATCATATTTTTTATTCGTATAAAGTGTAGTTATACATTGAAAGAATTCATATAAATTTCATTTTCTTAATTAATTATTTTCGGAAATACTAAGTTCTACAAAATTTTATTATTAGATGAATATCGAAATGATAATTTTTTCGAACATGTGCATATATCGATTTACATTAAGATCCACAACACTGTCTTGTAATTGTAAGTACATAAAGTATATCGATGTAGACCAACAATAGGTTTTCTCCTTTCCACTTAAATATTATACATTGGAAGCCGTATTCTTCTCTCATCAATAGACATTTCATATGCTTGTTTATTTCGTCAAATCTATTATCGATATACCTGTATTACAATGTTTTACAAATTATAAAATACATTATTTTGAAATGTTATCTCCAGAACATATTTGTGATGTATTAATGTACATTAATATGATATACTTTAAATATATATTATATAATATTTTATTTAATTAAATATAAATGGAATAATATTTAAAATATTTAAAGAAAAAATATAAAATACTTGTGATGTCTATAATTTATAAATTAATATAAAAATTGCAAAAGAATCTATAAAAATATGTCTAAAATAAAATATAAAAATATATATAAAAATATATATAAAAATTTAAAATATATACAACTATTTGTGTGTGCTATTTAAATATATATATGAACATATATACATAGATGCACACACACACACACACCACACACACACACACACACACACACACACACACACACACACACACGCACGCGCGCCGCGCCGCCGCCGCCGCACACACGCACACACACGCACGCACGCACACACGCGCACGCACACGCACACGCACACACACACACACATATGTATATATATGTGTATACATACATACAAATATATTAAATATTATACAAACCATAAGATAAAAATAAATAATAAGTTCATAAATGCATTTATATGGCTGCAATAGTTTAATATAGCTGTCAAAAATCCCCAAGCGGATTTTGTTATATACTCAGCCACCATAGTGTATCATAAAAGTTTATAGTCAGAATGTACATAATCCAGCCAATGGCTTGTTTCGATCTCTTATATATTTTTTATGCATTTCTGGAGTGTGCCTAATTTCTCCAAAGTGTCATCCGCAGCAAACTTTTTCAAACATGTTCCAAATCTCTAAAAAATAAACATAAACACATAATTTAATACGATCCATGACACAATTTTTCTCTTTCTCTTTCTTTTTTTCTTTCTCTTCTTCATATAAAGTATAATTACATACATTTTAATAGTTTTAATTGCATGTTTAATAATAAATCATCTTTTTAACAGAGCGGATCGATTATATGTGTAGGTGCTGAAAAGAACATGTATTATAATGATGAAAAAATTAATAACATTTTAAATTGTTATAATTGCAACGCGTATGAATACATAAATGAGTTTTATTAAATTGACAGTGTTATTTTGCAATAACAATGACGACCACGATCCAACAGGAAGTACGACATCTTTTCATTATATGTTATTGCCGGTTTAGGTGTCTATCCTTTAAAAACATCTAGACCGAAGATTAAGTGGATTACATATTTAAGTATTCTGTATTCTTTAACAATATGGTTTATTTATTGGTATGTTTTATACTGTGGAATGAGTTCTTATTCACTGATATAATATTTTGAATTAATATTATAATAATTAATATGGGATTTAATATGATAATCAAAGCAAATATATCTACTATTCTTAATATATGTATATCATGATAAGATATATATTTATGTATATTTTTATTTAATCGTGTTCTATATAATTATGTACACATATTTAAATTTATATTAATTATAATATTATAGTATGGTAAAATTATTACGTTCCCATAATTTCGTTTATGGTAAAATTATTACGTTCCCATAATTTCGTTTACGTTCCCGTCTATTATTTTAGAAATTTCTTTTGTTTTTAACAGTATTGTGCTATTATTTATACATAATCCTTATACAGGAACAAAAAGAAATACAAGTATACTTCTGGCTTTGTCTCATTGTCAGTGGATAAGTCTTTCTATTTTTAGTGAAGTTATGCGCTGTAAATTATATCTGTGAGAATGTAACAATTAAGGTAAAATAATGCGCAACTCTTAATAAAGATATATATTTGATGTAATAAATTCTATTCAAATTTCAGGTTAATGAAATTGACAAAACAACTCATCAATTTAAAAATTCTATTCGATATGCAGATATTTGGAAGGAGATAAAAAATATTGATATAGCAACATTGATTATAATCTTATATTTTATATCTTATATTTATCTCGTTTTATTTCTACTTTTTATTTTAACATTATTTTATAAATAATTAGATTGTAATTTTTTATTACATCTTTTATATGATATTTTTATTTTTATATTTTGTAGTAGTAGAAATTAGATTAACATACAAAAATACAGGTTTAATATAGTGTATTATATATGTAATTTTTTTATGCGAAAAAATTTAATTTACATATTTTCTTTCAGGTTTTTATGACAGTTTCCACATTTGTAATCTTCATACTGCAAGTGGCTGCTATACCTAAAAAAGAGTCAGATTTTTAAAAGAAACTTGTCAAAATTATTATTCTGTGTGTTAACGAGCATACATTAAATAAAAATTTAAAATTTAAAGTACACGTTACATAAATCATGAACCATACAATTAATATCCATTTTATCAAATTTTGCATTTTACAATATTCTTTGGGTGTTCCAAGATGTTCCAACGTATTATCTATATATATGATAAAGATCTTAATATACACTTATTTAGATAATAATAATATGTATGCAATGTAAAGGCATATGTTATGCGACCTATGATTATGCATGGTATAAACTGAAACAGAATTAAGCCAAAAGTCTGACAATGATTTGTGCCAAAAGACCTCTCTATACAGGAAAAATATTTACAGGATATTTACAGGAAAAATATTTCCAATGACATTATCCATGTTTTGTAGAGTAAGATAGCCACTTAAATATTCGCGCAATTTTATAGAATATTAGATTATAATGTTTTCTTAAAAATATATATTTTATATGTACATATCTTATAAGCATTCATTTGTATATCTTATATTTTGCTTTTAGCTAATCAGATGGTTATACAATATATCCTGCTGTAGTACTGCTCGCTAATCAATGATTTTTGAACATTGACTTGAATATAATCTCCGACAGACAACAACATTTAATTAATGCATCAAACTGTTTAATTCATGTATTCACGTGACAAAGTGGTATTGCTATAATTCGAACAAAATAAATTCTCATGTGTATAATCAATTGCAATAAATAATCATATTTATATTATTGAGAGAATATTTTAAATTTTATCAAAACTATCTTATATATTATTCAAGCTGTTTAATTGATTTGGAATCTCAATAAATTGTAGAGACATGCATTTAAAATGTTTCAAATTAATAATATTATCTCTTTACATATGCATATAGACATATTTAATATAGCAATTTACATGTTGAAATTGTTAATTAAGTTATTGTTTACTCACAATATATCGATCGCACTTGAACTGTCAATAAACATCATCTCTTGCACACTTCATTATATTATTATAACAATTTATATATTGATGTAGACACATAGATACGTATACACTACTAAAAAATATATCAAGAAACACGGTAGTGTCTTGAAATCGAGTGATCACTCAGGCGCAAGACACACCGTGTATCTTTACGCGAATGGCTAAGTTGAGAGTAATGCATATTATGGGTTTTCAATAACCGTTAAATCAATCAAATTATGTTATGAGGCTTGAAATAATTTTTCAATTTTACAACCAAATATCTAGTAAAATATTCATTTTTTTATTATCTTACCTTAATACTTTTATGTGCAAAATAATGAGAGGCATCAATTGGTGTAAAGAAAACACACAGTTGTTTTAAAAAAAAAATATGTACTTGTTAATTGCAAATTACATATTTTTTCTTCGGAACAATTATATGTTTTTTTTCCATCGGAGCAATAATGCTACGAATTGGAAATGTGCGTGTTTCAGTCGTACTAATTGCGAGGAAAAGATAATTCGACATTAATATGCGTCATTTCTTTCAATTATAGCTTAGTTGAACGCTAATTTCTATCGCTAATTTCGATGCGCCGGAAATAGAAGTGGTTTGTCCTATATTAGTGTTACGCGTGTTCAAAGGAGCATGCCAATGTGTCTACTGCGGTAGTGACTCGGACACGTCTAATGAAACGTTGCGAATCGATCACGAATAAATTCCCTCATCAACCTTGAAACATCAAAATAAAAGTGCATTTATGTAAATTGTAGCCTAAAACGATGTAGTTAAAATTAAAAAATATATCGATATACAAATTGATATTACATCGAAAGTACATTTAAATTCAATTTTTATTGATATAATGAAAATATTGAGGCAATTATCTGAGATAATTATCGCTATTTAGTTGTAAGCTATTGAAAATATAAGGCGAAGTCGCTGAATCGGGAATCGAACCCGAGTCTTTCGCTTGCCGGGCGACTGCTCTTACCACTGAGCTATTCAGCCCCACACCGACACTTCTCCTGTCCGTTTTTATTAGTCTATGGAAATAATAAGAACACGATCATTTTAGCTCGGCGTGTAATTTTAAATAAATTGATAAATAATACGGCTCTATGTATTTAACAACATGATAATTAAATGAGCAATAAGAGCCTAAAAAATGCGATGGTAATGCGTGAATTTTTTCGAACATTAATTGTTCGAAATTAAATATATATATATCAGTATTTATGATATTTTATTTTAACATAAACAGTTTGTCTCCGCGCGTTTTCCAGACAGTTCCTTCGTTTTTTTAATTCATTTGGTCGAAGGCTGCGTAATGACACCGCTATTCACAATTTCAATCTACTTTTAATTAACACATGCTCACTTATGTTTTATATTCTCTAATTATTTTTCTATTCTTATTTATCTTTCTATCTCCGAAAAAGCTTATTTCTCTTATATAAATATAAAATATATAATAAATATTTCTCTGATAAATATAAATATACAATATATTTCATCTTTTAGTTTTTTAATCCAACCTCGTGTATGCGTTCGCGTAATTAAATGAGAATGGATATTTTCAGATGTTCACGAACCAATTGAACGTACTTATGAGCCTGATGATCGCCATCGCATTTCTTATGTCGGAATCAAATGACGCACAAACGAACGGCTACCCCAACCAGAAGCGACCGTGCCCCAGAAATATTGTGGCGAAAAGCTCTTAAATACTTTACATACAGTCTGTAATGATAATAGTAGATATCAAGGTAAGCACAAAAGCTAATCAATACAGAAGATATTTTTTTTCGCTAAATATAAATGAATCCAAACGCCAAATAGGATAGATAATACATCGGTAATGGATTAATGAGCAAAATTTTTTATTTCTGCAACAATATTAAATAATATATTTCTTTTCTAAATGTATGCAATGTTTTCTTTAACAGATTTTAGTATTTATAGTTAAAGATGATAGTTTAACCAGCACGATTCATTTATGAATTTTTTAATGTATCTCTTATTGTTAAAATTTAATCGCATATGCGTATGTGTTTTATACAATAAAATAGAACAAATTTTAATTAATTGTTAAATATTATTTTAATTGCCATTTAGATTATAAATATTTTATACAAATTTTTTAAATACTGTTATTAATATGATATACTGATTAATCTATTCTGTAATCTATTAAAAATCATATAAATGCGATAGTTTTTTTAAAACACATGAAATATTTATAATAAGGCAATTTTTGGACAGCGATTATTTATCGATGTCATTACGTAGCCTTCGACTAAACGAGTTTAAAAAAATGAAGCTATCTGGAATGCGCACGGACGAAATGAACTGTTTACTAAAATAATGCCTTATTATAATTCTATTGACCATCTCATATTAACCATTGTATATATGATTTGCGGAAATTCTCGACGGAACGCTTTTGCGCATTTGTAATAATCATAATATTTAGAAAGTTAATAGGAACAATTTGGAAGATAATATTTACACGCACAGAAAGATTTTTCACGTGCGACAGCAGTCTATTAGTTACAAAATTTGCCTTTTTAATGCAACGATCATTTCGATCATTAGTATTAATGTTCGCATTCCTTCTTTCTCGCTTAATATCACCAGCGATGATATGACGAATATTTCATAATGGAACTAAAGTGAAATTATCGAGATACACTATCATCTAAATTATCAAATACAAATCTGGATGACGCAAAATATTTGAATGTTTGAAAAAGTATATACATGTGTGTGTGTGTGTGTGTGTAAAATAGTTTTACAATTTAAAATATATCTAATAATTATAATATTAACTACATAAATATATAAAACGACTCGTTTAAAAGTACAAATAACGTTTAATATGTTCTGGACTTCTAATTGAATGGCTCAATATAAGAATGAGATCAGTCAGTAATTTAAAATGCTCACTTTAAATACAACTTCACATTTAAAGTGAACGTTACGGACTATGGGTGCTTCCAATTATGAGCGAATTTTTGCTTTAAACCCATCAATTTCTTAATGACTCCTTAAGCACAGTATTATATGAAAAGCGATTAAGCGCAGCGATAATCAATCTCTGTCTGCAATTAACCAATCATCACTTTGTCACTGATGAATAATGCATGTAAGTATCGCATGTAAGTCGTATTACGTATTTCCGAGTGGAATCATCTAACAATAAGTTATCTAACAAAGACACTCTCTATAATCGTCTAATTTATCTTTATAAATTATAATGAATTATATTTGTGTATATTATATGTGTATATTTAATGTGTATTTTTTTTAAACTATTACCGCTAAGAAAGTTTTGAGATTTTCAAACAGTAATATTCTATCTTGAATATTTTTCAAACCGTGAAGAAGCAAATACCGACTACGACTAAGGGTATCAACTTCGATTACGTATACACGCAAGATATGATCTTGAAGATGGCATGGGACAAGAAAGAACTTTCTGGAAAATCTCAAACTTTCTTAGATTTTTAAATGAGAAAAAATAAGAAGCGGAATGTAATGAATATACAATAACAAAATGACCATAAAAATTGTTCGATTAAACCGGTGATGCATATAGATAGAAAATGTGATGGAACGATACGATCTTTTTATATTATTTGTACACACAGCTACAAAAGTTTGCACTTTTTTCAGAAATAAAGAAGATAGATTATGCATTTGCTTCCGGCTCTTTCCCGTTCCTGTCCCGATCAAGAGCACAAGAGATGTTGAATAGATCGTTCGACGGTAGGCGCTATCGAAGGAAAGCGCGAGATATCCACGAGGAGTGATGTATCAATAAGTGCACGAGAAGCGTCCTGTCCATGTATTGAGCTTAACTGTCCCTAAGCACTTGTCTGGAAATCAGTAATCCTTCGAACTCCGCTTTACCGCTAAATCACCATGCAACTGAATAAACCCAGACATAAATGCATATATCCATATACTTAAACACACATACACACACAGGGAGACACACACACACATACATTATATATGTACAATAAACGTTTGGAAAGTTTACTAGTTGCATCATCGCTCATGCTGAAGACTGATTCCATAATAACGTGATAATTATGTATATATTTACGTAATTTTTTGCGAAGAAACTGATTCTCTTGACTGAGATGATCGTGTGCGGGATTCTTTTGTTCGCGATTTCCTTCCGAAAGACGAAAAGGCAGCGAGGAGAAGGCAAAACTTAAGAAAATGAAAGCAATGCAGTCTTAAAAAAATGAGATATAAAAACATCAGAAATCTTATGCTCTTTAAATTAATCGTCATAATATTGTTTAATATTAATTATAATAATATTTAAATAAGTATTATTATATTTCTCGAAAATTAAAAATGACTTTTTTGTGAGAATACTTTTATATACTGTAATAATGTGACAATCTATTATGTAGATAAATTGTTATAAAATAATAATTAATAGATATTAATTATTATAAAATAATTATTAATATAAATATGGAATAATATAAAATAATTTAAAAATAAAATCTATTTAATGTAAGTTTTTCGATGTAAGTTTTTTCGGTATTCAACTCTCAATATTTATTTAAATATTTTACAAATTCGAATATGTTTTCAACAATTCTTTCTTCTCTTACTCTGCCTTTTCTATCATCATAAAGTAATTGAAATTTTTGAAATTTCGGACAATGTATTAGCATTATAAATGTGGAAAACAACATTTTAATCAAAATTGTTTTACTTGAATTATTAATTATTTAATAAATTGATGGTATAATAATTTGAACCACACAAGTATTGTTACAAATTTCATTTTCTTTCTGTCAATATAATCCTTTCGTTATAAATGTGTGCAGTTATCAAGAGCTCTGGATTACGATTTCTAAATAAGCTATAATACACAATCGAGAATGTGAGAAAGGAAAGATTAACGATTTCTCGAAAACACATCGAATTAGTTCAGTAATATCTCAGTAATATTTCTTTCGTTATTGCCAGTAATATTAAACTACAATTCATCTCTCTACTTCATAAATATAATATAAATATAACAAATATAAAAATAAATAAATATATATATATAAATATAAATATACATAAATTTATATATATATACATATATATATATATATATATATATATATATATAAAGTCTGATCGGGAAATAAGTCATGTTATATAAAAAATTTTAGAAGATTTTTTTTATGGGTTCGATGTACTAACTAATGACATTCATAATAAAATAATCGTCACTTCATGACTGAAAAATGACGTAAAAATAATGTTATATCAAGACGTCAATACAAAGTCATGTAACAATAATCAGTCATTTTGACGACATATGACCAAAAATGACTAATTTGGAACGTCAAAATGACGTGTTCTTGCTACTTGGGAAGTAATCCCTCGCATAAAAAAAATTGGTACACGAAATAAAACTCATCCTATATACAGTCTCCTGCACTATCACACTATCTAGTACACATTAATAACAGACTTCTAAAGTTATTTAGAGACGATTTTTCTTAATTGAAAATGTCGAAGGTTTGTAACTGAATCTAAAATTAAAATTTTATTAAAGTGAACTTCACCTGGATTTAATTAAAGAATGTAGCTTTGTTAATATATTTTAACTTTACGAAGTTTGCAAAAAGTATATTAAGTAGAGAAGATCGTCATATTTTAATGAAATGACGGGGCTGGTAGCGGATTCTTTACTTATTTATTTGGATATTTAACATATTCTCCAAAATTACTTTTTTAAAAAGTAAAAAAAGGTTAATCATGTGTCAGTATTAAATTGTAAAAAATTTTATATTATTGTAAAAAACTGTTATATGCACAAGACATAGTATTATTTAAACTACAAAAATATTACNTATTTTATACAAATTATTTAAATACTGTTATTAATATGTATTTTTTAAATACCGTTATTTAATATGTATTTTTTAAATACTGTTATATACTGATAAATCTATTCTGTAATCTATTAAAAATCATATAAATGCGATAGTTTTTTCTTTTAAAACGCATGCAATATTTATAATAAGGCATTTTTTGGACAGCGATTATTTATCGATGTCATTACGTAGCCTTCGATTACGAGTTTAAAAATGAAGCTATCTGGAACAATAATAAATTGCCCGTTAAAAATTATTCAATTAAACCGGATATTATGCATATAAATAGAAAAAGTGTTTGAACGATACGATCTTTTTATATTACTTCTACACACTGCTACAAAAGTTTGCATTTATTTTCAGAAAAGACGATGGCCAATTATCAGTTTGATTCCGACTCTTCCCCGTCCCCAGTAACAGCACAGGAGACGTCGAATGGAACGTTCGATGATAGGAATAATCGACGAAAACCGGAAGACATCTATGAGGAATGCTGTCGCAATTCGTGCACGTTAAGCGACCTGTCCATGTATTGCGCTTAACTGTAGTCCTTAAGCACTTGTCCGGAAATCAGTAATTCTTCGGACTCCGCTTTACCACTCGATCATCATGCAGCCGAATCATAAGCCCAGCCATATGTGCATATATCCATATACTCATACACACATACACACATCACACACACACACCACACACACACACACACACACACACACACACACACACATACACACACACACACACACACACACACACACATTACATATGTACAATATACGTTTGGAAAGTTTACTAGTTGCATCATGACTCATGCTAGGGACTAATTTCATAATAACGTTATAATTATGTATTATATTTACGTAATTTTTTGCGAAGAAACTAATTCTCTTGACGTATGATCGTATGCGTGATTCTTTTGTTCGCGATCTCCTTTCGAAAGACGAAAAGGCAGCGAAGAGAAGGCAAAACTTAAGAAAATGAAAGAAATGTAATCTTAAAAAAATGAGATATAAAAACATCAGAATTCTTATGCTCTTCAAATTAATCGTTATAATATTGTTTAATATTAATTATAATAATATTTAAATAAGTATTATTATATTTCTTGAAAATTAAAAATGACTTTTTTGTGAGAATACTTTTATATACTGTAATAATGTGACAATCTATTATGTAGATAAAATAATAATTAATAGATATTAATTATTATAAAATAATAATTAATATAAATATTGATTAATATAAAATAATTTAAAAATAAAATCTATTTAATCCGATTTAAGTTTTTTTCGATTTTTAACTCTCGATATTTATTTAAATAACAAAAATTGTTCAAAACATATTCGAATTTGTAAAATATTTATTTAAATATTTTACAAATTCGAATATGTTTTGAACAATTCTTTCTTCTCTTACTCTGCCTTTTATATCATCATAAATCAATTAAAATTTTTTGAAATTTCGGACAATGTATTAGCATTATACGCGGAAAGCAACATTTTAATAAAAATTGTTTTACTTGAATTGTTAATAATTAATAAATTGATGGTATAATAACTTGAACCACACAAGTATTGTTACAAATTTCATTTTTTTCTGTATAAATGTAATCCTTTCGTTATAAATGTGTCCAGTTATCAAGAGCTCTGGATTACGATTTCTAAGTAAACTATAATATATATATATATATATATATATATATATATATATATATATATACATATGGATTAATATTATCTATTGGATGTCCACATTAGTAGTGAGAATCTATTTTATAAATCATATCTGTGAGAGTGTTAGAATTAAGGTAAAAGAATATATATATATATATATATATATATATATATATATATATATATATTCATTTATCTTTCTGCACTAACATCACGAATAAAGCATAACACATTGTTGATATACTTGCAAAGTAGGATAACATTTCGAAAGTTATTTGCATTCCAAATATCGAATTCAACTCACGAGCAATGCGACATAATTCTAAATGAAGATGCCTATCAAAAGACATGTATTTTGTTATTATAGAAAATCATATTTTTTATTCGTATAAAGTGTAGTTATACATTGAAAGAATTCATATAAATTTCATTTTCTTAATTAATTATTTTCGGAAATACTAAGTTCTACAAAATTTTATTATTAGATGAATATCGAAATGATAATTTTTTCGAACATGTGCATATATCGATTTACATTAAGATCCACAACACTGTCTTGTAATTGTAAGTACATAAAGTATATCGATGTAGACCAACAATAGGTTTTCTCCTTTCCACTTAAATATTATACATTGGAAGCCGTATTCTTCTCTCATCAATAGACATTTCATATGCTTGTTTATTTCGTCAAATCTATTATCGATATACCTGTATTACAATGTTTTACAAATTATAAAATACATTATTCTGATATGTTATCTCCAGAACATATTTGTGATGTATTAATGTACATTAATATGATATACTTTAAATATATATTATATAATATTTTATTTAATTAAATATAAATGGAATAATATTTAAAATATTTAAAGAAAAAATATAAAATACTTGTAATGTCTATAATTTATAAATTAATATAAAAATTGCAAAAGAATCTATAAAAATATGTCTAAAATAAAATATAAAAATATATATAAAAATATATATAAAAATTTAAAATATATACAACTATTTGTGTGTGCTATTTATATATATATATGAACATATATACATAGATGCACACACACACACCACACACACACACACACACACACACACACACACACACACACACACACACACACACGCACACACGCACACACGCACACACGCACACACGCACACACGCACACACGCACACACGCACACACGCACACACACGCACGCACGCACACGCACACGCACACGCACACACACACACACATATGTATATATATGTGTATACATACATACAAATATATTAAATATTATACAAACCATAAGATAAAAATAAATAATAAGTTCATAAATGCATTTATATGGCTGCAATAGTTTAATATAGCTGTCAAAAATCCCCAAGCGGATTTTGTTATAGGTATACTCAGCCACCATAGTGTATCATAAAAGTTTATAGTCAGAATGTACATAATCCATCCAATGGCTTGTTTCGATCTCTTATATATTTTTTATGCATTTCTGGAGTGTGCCTAATTTCTCCAAAGTGTCATCCGCAGCAAGCTTTTTCAAACATGTTCCAAATCTCTAAAAAATAAACATAAACACATAATTTAATACGATCCATGACACAATTTTTCTCTTTCTCTTTCTTTTTTTCTTTCTCTTCTTCATATAAAGTATAATTACATACATTTTAATAGTTTTAATTGCATGTTTAATAATAAATCATCTTTTTAACAGAGCGGATCGATTATATGTGTAGGTGCTGAAAAGAACATGTATTATAATGATGAAAAAATTAATAACATTTTAAATTGTTATAATTGCAACGCGTATGAATACATAAATGAGTTTTATTAAATTGACAGTGTTATTTTTGCAATAACAATGACGACCACGATCCAACAGGAAGTACGACATCTTTTCATTATGTGTTATTGCCGGTTTAGGTGTCTATCCTTTAAAAACATCTAGACCGAAGATTAAGTGGATTACATATTTAAGTATTCTGTATTCTTTAACAATATGGTTTATTTATTGGTATGTTTTATACTGTGGAATGAGTTCTTATTCACTGATATAAAATTTTGAAATAATATTATAATAATTAATATGGGATTTAATATGATAATCACAAATATATCTACTATTCTTAATATATGTATATCATGATAAGATATATATTTATGTATATTTTTATTTAATCGTGTTCTATATAATTATGTACACATATTTAAATTTATATTAATTATAATATTATAGTATGGTAAAATTATTATGTTCCCATAATTTCGTTTACGTTCCCGTCTATTATTTTAGAAATTTCTTTTGTTTTTAACAGTATTGTGCTATTATTTATACATAATCCTTATGCAGGAACAAAAAGAAATACAAGTACACTCCTGGCTTTGTCTCATTGTCAGTGGATAAGTCTTTCTATTTTTAGTGAAGTTATGCGCTGTAAATTATATCTGTGAGAATGTAACAATTAAGGTAAAACAATGCGCAACTCTTAATAAAAATATATATTTGATGTAATAAATTCTATTCAAATTTCAGGTTAATGAAATTGACAAAACAACTCATCAACTTACAAATTCTATTCGATATGCAGATATTTGGAAGGAGATAAAAAATAATGATATAGCAACAAGTAAATGTAGTAAATGAAATTGTTTAAGTAAAATAAGATTTCTTCTGTACAGATATCTCAATTTACTTTGCAAATAATGCTTCATTTATTGAAATTTAATGGAATGAGTGTCTTCTACTTTGGCAACGACTTTCTTCGAAAAGTTTATCTTTGCATTTATCTCTTTTCATTTCATTTTTTGTTTTTTATCATTTATAATAATTGAATGAAATTTTTCTTTCTCAATAATTTTTCATCAAAACTTGTTTCTACTGTTTCTCATTATCATGAAATATAATAATTTCTTCGGTTATTAACGTATTTTATTGATATTTCCAATGAAATGCTATTCTCACATTTAATAAAAGTTAATTAATTAAAGTTTTTTCCAGTTTTGCATGACGATCATATAACTCCTGATTATTATAGTGCAATTAAAGATAATTATTAATTTTAATTGACTTATAATTAACCAACACTTTATCGAATCTAACATTGCAAGAATACATTAAGATTATTTATGGATTATACTAATATAATATTATAATTAAACAATAGTATAAAATTATAAGGATGGCATTATGAGATCGTTTGTTATCGACATTAATATTATCTGATGATATTGATCGACTATGTCATTCTGCATTTATGAAGAATTAAATGATGATTTGACATTTTTACTGTGCATTATTCTATCTCTTTAATGAATGATTTCAATCAAATGAGTTTGAATAGATAGTCCATGTTAGTTCGCGGCAGAAATCGTGAGAGTGACGACTATCTATGTCAAATATAATAGAAAAGGCTATATATCCTATACTTCTAACAGCTTCAGTTCTCGGTTTATGTGTCTATTTTCCAAAGAAACTTTATTTACGTATTTTTTTATAATATAACAATATGGATTACTTATGGATGTTTTTATTATTATATAGTGACAATATTTAAGATAGAGGTATGGTTTCAATCAACTTCTATTATAATTTATATGCAGATTGGCATTCTTGCTACATCTATTGTTACAAATGTATATCAAAATAAGGTAAATATGTATATTTTTAATTTGTAGAATAAATAAAATATAATACTTTATGTAATAAAAATATTATCTTTTAAAGGATGATTATGATATTTTCCTAATTTTATAATTTAAAATTTATAATTTATTATTTAATACATTAATATTATTCATATAATACAATCTTAACGCTATATATAATAAATTAATACTATTTATTATAATATTTAATTGAATTGTATTCTTTAATATTGTTTAGAGATTTCGAATATTTATGGAAAGACTTGCTGCTGTGACGAAACGTTAAAAGAGTTAAGCACTCCCAAGATATATCGACAACTACATGCATATGTGAAAAGAATATTAATAGGATGGTTCATATTTACTTATATAGGAAATACATGTGATAGCATTTGGTGGTTTTACCAAGTAAAGGATCTTCGATACATGATTGTACCTTACATTATAAATCATTTTAAACACGTCAACATATTTGAAGATATATTATTCGTGACTTTTCTGTGGTTTGTATAATGTTACACCAGTATACCTAAATATAATAATTCATTTGGTAATAAATCTACTTATTTATTGTTTTAATACATGTATTTTATAAAATATATATTTATAAAGTTATTACTCTAAAAAGGAATACACTAAAGAAGATAATAAATAATTTTTTAGAGAAGAATCTAATATTTTCAATAAAAATGTCTCGAGAAAAAAGAGAAATGTATTTCATATTCATTTTGCAGAAACTAAACTTGACTAAAACATTTCATCGTAGATTATTTTCATTTCAAGTAATTATGTATATAGTTAATTTTTTAGTATATTTTAATATTTTTTTAGTATATTTTATTATACAATTAAAATCGTCCTTTGTAATAGGTATATTGGTACTAGATTTGACAAGGTAAATGAACACATAAAATATCTATTGATTAAAAAAGAGTATGGATTGAGATATACATGGAAAAAATCTGCGCTGACCACTCAAGGATGTATCATGTACACTAATAAATACAAGTGCATATTGTGGACTTCAATGTAAATAAAGATAATAAAATATATATGTTCGATAGACATTGATTTAAATATAACCTATTAAAATAAATAATGCATATATATAGAAAAAATTGCATTTATGCAAACAATAAAGAAATGATTTTTCTACACACATCGCGTTTATCTTTTCGTTCTTTCATTAATAAATTTTATTCTTTTATAGGCATGTCCATCTGGAATTATGTCAAATCGCTCGTGAATTAAATATAATATTCGGTCCCCAATTGACTATAAAAATAATACTCTATTTGGTAAATATAACAAGATTATGTTATTATGTTATTATGCACGTACAAACGAAGAGTCACATTATACTTGCACCGCTTTCCTGGTTGTCTGTGTTTTTTTGGATAGGTTTGCACATAGCCAAACTCTTCTGCTTAAATTATGTCTGCGAGAACGTCAGTGCTAAGGTAAATTCTCGCAACTTTCTCAATCCTGTAAATATATATATATATATATATATACAGGGTGACCCATTTTAACTTAGGCAGCCAAATAATTCGAAAAATAAGCACACTACGAAAAAATGGTTAGAATCAAAATTTCGTCATTTCGAGGGGGACGTACAATGACGTTAAAATCAGCCCCCCACCCCTCCCCCTGGGCGGTGAGGGGGGGCAAGTTTGAAATCTTAAATGGAACCCCCTATTTTTCATTGCATATTCTTGTAGCTTATCTCGAGAGCTTTCCAAAACACTATAATTAAGTACCTTTTTATTAAGTACTTTTTGAGTTATAAGGCTTGAAATAATTTCTTAATTTTACATAAACCATAAAATATCTAGTAAACCATTCATTTTTCGATTATCTTACCTTCATACTTTTATGTACAAAATAATGAGAGGAATCAATTGGTGTAAAGAAAACATACAGTTGTTTTTAAGAAAAAATATGGAATTGTTAATTGCAAATTACATATTTTTTCTTAGAAACAACTATGTGTTTTCTTTACACCAATTGATTCCTCTCATTATTTTGTACATAACTGAAGGTAAGATAATCGAAAAATGAATGGTTTACTAGATATTTTATGGTTTATGTAAAATTAAGAAATTATTTTAAGCCTTATAACTCAAAAAGTACTTAATAAAAAGGTATTTAATTATAGTGTTTTGGAAAGCTCTCGAGATAAGCTACAAGAATATGCAATGAAAAATAGGGGGTCCCATTTAAGATTTCAAACTTGCCCCCTCTCGCCGCCCAGGGGGAGGGGGAGGGCTGATTTT
This sequence comes from Camponotus floridanus, assembly GCF_003227725.1. NCBI lineage: Eukaryota > Metazoa > Arthropoda > Insecta > Hymenoptera > Formicidae > Camponotus > Camponotus floridanus. The sequence goes on along the minus strand of NW_020229427.1, from coordinate 33,218 downwards.
AACGTCATTGTACGTCCTCCTCGAAATGACGAAATTTTGATTCTAACCATTTTTTCGTAGTGTGCTTATTTTTCGAGTTATTTGGCTGCCTAAGTTAAAATGGGTCACCCTGTATATATATACTTAAATATATATATATATATATATATATATATATATACAGGGTCTACCAAAAGTGTGGAAACCCCTAAATATCTCGGAAAATATACGTTTTACAGAAAAGTGTTTCCAACAAAAGTTGTAGGGTTTAAGAAGATCTATATACTGATTCTATCAGTTTGACCTTGGATGGCGTCGTCAAGGTCAGGTCAAGGTCACATTGACTTTTTTAAATGACACCCCCTACATTTGATTGCATATTCTTATAGCTTAATTCAAGAGCTTTCCAAAACACTATAATAATGTTCATTTTTATTAAGTACTTTGCGAGTTATGAGGGTTGAATGATAGAGTAGCGCCGGTATTAACATTATCCAAGGTGTACTACATGGAGGTTACTCGCTCGGATTTGCATCTGTTGTGTGTGTGATCCAGCTAACTAAGGCAAGATCGGTCGTGGATCCAGTCAGCAAAAGCAAAGACCCAACCAAATTACAATCGAGCATTTAAAGACCTGGAAAGCAATCGACATAGTAAACAGTAAATAAATTTGTGGATGCTCATTTATCATAATAATTGTTCGAAATGTGTGCGTGTGCGTGCGTGCGGTGCGTGTATACAGAGATCAGGTTAGGTTGCACCAAACGATTGCAAATGTGTTTCAATGTGTTAAAGTAAATGCTGAAAGTGGCTGCCATTTACTTCCTGACAATATGCTAATCTTTGGTAGAATGTAGAAATGACTTTACGATTCGTTTCAAAAGGTATCAAAGCCATTTCATCCCTTATTCGCTGTATCAATTCGTGAATGGTTTTAGGTTTTGTTCTGTAAACCTTACTCTTCAGATATCCCCATAGATAATAATCAAGAGGAGTTAGATCTGGTGACCGAGGTGGCCAATCCTCTCCTCCCTCATTTCCGTTCCTTCTTCCTATCCACCGTAGCGGAAAAGTCTCATTTAAAATACGACGTGGTCCTGCACCAAAATGAGCAGGAGCTCCATCATGCTGAAACCATATTTCTTGGAAATTATTTGGAAAAGTATTCTGTATGGCTGGAATTATTTGATCAACAAGTAATCTCTCATACCTTTGAGCGTTCAAATATTCTTCAAAAAAAAACGGCCCTATTAAATAGCCATCTATTATTCCGCACCATACATTTATTTTTTGTGGATGTTGTGTGTGAGTTTCCCGCACCCAATTCGGATTCTCATCTGACCAGAAACGAAAATTTTGATTATTAACTTCTCCCGTTAAGGTAAAAGTTGCCTCGTCTGTGAAAACAATTTGATAAGGGAAGATGGGCCGGACATCTATTAGTGCCATCATTCTTTCACAGAAATGTATACGACGCTCCTCATCTCCGTTTTGCAATTCTTGAACGTATTGCAATTTATATGGATGGAACTTGTTCTTCTTTAAAATTCTCCAAACCGACATGGGAGCAATATCGTGAGTTTGAGCGACTCTCTGAACACTAGAATTGGGATCTTCAATAAATGTCTGCAGAACATCAAGTTGTTTTTCTTCGTTGGTTGCAGACAATGGTCTTCCTGACTTAGAGCGATTTCTTACGCTACCAGTTTGTCTAAAACGTTCTATTGTTTTTAACACAGTGGACTTATTAATTCGACGGTTCGGATACGTGTCATTAAATAATCGAACGACATCAGAGAACGATCTTTCGTTATCACCCCATCCACGCATCATGAGGATAGTGATTCTTTCACGTTCCGACAAGTCGCCAGCCATTTTTAAAACGTTTAATTTTAATTAATCGTACGTTGTATTTGGACGATAACAATTAATTTCTGCTTGCTCAAAGCTGAAGTTAGAAGGTGCTCGTTCTTTGATAGCTTTATACATTCTTAGTTGAATTTTAAATGCGAGTTAGACTGCATGTAGTGCGTCACATAGCGGTAAATGAAGGAACTAACGATACGTTTCATACACGTTTTATGGAGCAATTTTTTGGCAATTTGACTTCAGCGAAATATGAGGATATGTTGAGGAATCGATCTTGCCTTAGTTAGCTGGATCACACACACAACAGATGCAAATCCGAGCGAGTAACCTCCATGTAGTACACCTTGGATAATGTTAATACCGGCGCTACTCTATCATTCAACTTTCATAACTCGCAAAGTACTTAATAAAAATGAACATTATTATAGTGTTTTGGAAAGCTCTTGAATTAAGCTATAAGAATATGCAATCAAATGTAGGGGGTGTCATTTAAAAAAGTCAATGTGACCTTGACCTGACCTTGACGACGCCATCCAAGGTCAAACTGATAGAATCAGTATATAGATCTTCTTAAACCCTACAACTTTTGTTGGAAACACTTTTCTGTAAAACGTATATTTTCCGAGATATTTAGGGGTTTCCACACTTTTGGTAGACCCTGTATATACACGGTGGGCCATTTTAATCGATGCACCTAAATATCTCCGTTGGTAAGCCGAATACAAAAAAATTGTTCAGACAATAGTTGTATGGTTTCAAGGGGGACATAATATGGTGTCATTAGTTTGATCTTGAAGAGCCACCTGAAGGTCACGTGAAGGTCAGCTCCAACTTTTTAAATGGGACACCCTATATGCTTTCGCATATTCTTGTAGCTCATCTGAAGAGCTTTCCAAAACACTATAATTAAGTTAGTTTTCATTAAATACTTTCCAAGTTATGAGGCTTGAATTCATTTTTTAATTTTACATAAACCGTAAAATATCTTGTAAAATATACATTTTTCGATTATTTTACCTTAATACTTTTATGTACAAAATAATGAGAGGAATCAATTGGTGTAAAGAAAAGACATAGTTGTTTCTAAGAAAAAATATGTAATTTGCAATTAACAATTCCATATTTTTTCTTAAAAACAACTGTATGTTTTCTTTACATCAATTGATTCCTCTCATTATTTTGTACATAAAAGTATGAAGGTAAGATAATCGAAAAATGAATAGTTTACTAGATATTTTATGGTTTATGTAAAATTAAGAAATTATTTTAAGCCTTATAACTCAAAAAGTACTTAATAAAAAGGTACTTAATTATAGTGTTTTGGAAAGCTCTTCAGATGAGCTACAAGAATATGCGAAAGCATATAGGATGTCCCATTTAAAAAGTTGGAGCTGACCTTCACGTGACCTTCAAGTGGCTCTTCAAGATCAAACTAATGACACCATCTTATGTCCCCCTTGAAACCATACAACTATTGTCTGAACAATTTTTTTGTATTCGGCTTACCAACGGAGATATTCAGGTGCATCGATTAAAATGGCCCACCGTGTATATATACAATATACAGGGTGGCCCATTTTAATTTCCCCAGCCAAATATTTCGGAAAATAATGAAAAATCAAAAAAATGTTTCAGACAAAAGTTGTATGGTTTCTAGGGCGACATAAGATGGTACCATTGGTTTGACCTTGAAGAGTTATTTGAAGGTCACATGAAGGTCACCTTCAATTTCTTAAATGGAACCTACATTTTCTCATTACATATTCTTGTAGCTGTTACGTCCGGTGGACTTCACAATTCTGTTCTTTCATCGAAACGTTTCTTAGAAGTAATCAACGATTGGGTTGAATTTAAAATAAAGAAAACCCAACTCGAATAAACAACCAGAGTGGCCAGTCGAGTTAGCGCTAAGAAAATTTAAATAAAAATTTTAATTTACGAGGCTCAGAAATATAAGAAATTTAATCCATGCGTATCAATGGGTCGTCTCAGAGACTTTGAAATAAGAGCCTTGGTGATCGGGAAATTGACCAAAAGGTAAATACGAGCAGAGCCATAAAATTAATATCGCACGTGCGCTGGATCAATAGGCCATTCTCAATCAAATCGTAAGAGATAAGGAAATCAGGTCGCTCCCACTCTCTACTGGATGTTGAAGTCAAACCTTAAGAAAAAGGGCTTAACCAATTAGAGGTCTAAGACACCCTCTCTTCCTAAAAATCTAACTCCTTGATCCCTAAGAAGGAAATAGTAAAAATTTTTTGATTGCTTAAAGAAATTCCCACCATCCAGAAGGGAGGAGGAGCAAAAACTTTAAAATTCAAGAGCCGAGAGCGCGGACATGCAGTTAATCTCAAGAATTTTTCGGCTTGCTCTTTTCCGCATCAGTGCGCCATATATAAATATATATATATATATATATATATATATATATATATATATATCAAAAAATCTAAGTAACAAAAATCGAAGTGAGTGTGATCCCTGAGGTCCTCTGGACGCTCCTGCTAATTCAAACAACCAATTCTGGGGTCCAGCTTCAAAGTCCGGCCTAAGTCAAATTTTTTCAACGCACTCAACAATTAGTAAGTTCATCTGATTAGTACCCCTCTTTCCTTTTTACCTTCCACGATTAACTTGTCATTAGAAAGGATCATTCTTTTATTTACCACCTAAATCAACAATAACGATAATTGTCTTCGTTTGTCTTCATTTTCGAATCAGCTATTTGAATCTTGTTTTCCAGTTCATTCCTCCTTTATACATTTCCTCGTTCGTTGAGAATCTCCGCAAGGCGATTCACGAACATTTCCTTGTTCGTTGAGAATCTCCGCAAGGCGATTCACGAACATTTCCTTGTTCGTTGCGAATCTCCGCAAGGCGATTCACGAACATTTCCTCGTTCATTGAGAATCTCCTTAAGGCGATTCATGAACATTTCCTCGTTCATTGAGAATCTCCGCAAGGCGATTCGTGAACATTTCCTCGTTCATTGAGAATCTCCGCAAGGCGATTCATGAACATTTCCTCGTTCGTTGAGAATCTCCACAAGGCGATTCACGAACACTTCTTCGTTCACCTTCGACCTCCCTTGACACCCCAATCTGTTTGAATTCATTTTTTTTTTATTATTATATATTTTCTCTTTTATCTAACATTTAAGTCCACAATCTAGAAGAAATAGAATCTTTGTGAACTAATTCCTAGTTCATCTAATTTGTAATGATTCTCACCCAATGACATTTATAATAAAATTGGAAGGGTTATATTCGAGCATTCCTAAGTTATTTTTAAACGCAAAATTATCATTAGTGCCACCCTCTAAGCGGCGTGCTGCATTACGGTGGCGGAATCGTCGCAACAGACGTTTAAGGAGGCAACAGCCTCAATCCACGGCGGACCTCCCCGATAGAATAGATATTAGCAATATTAATAACTTCACCCCCGTTAACGGCACACACACACACACTCACTTCATAGATCTCCCTCGATCCCTCCGCCTAGTTATTCCCCTATTTCCTCCCCCAGTACACCTGTTCCCCTTTTTGCATCACCTCCCAGATCTTCCACCCCGATCTCTCCCGAGCCTTCCCCTCCCTTTTCTCCCCAACCTTTATTAGCGCCCCGATCCCCGCCTCCCATATCTATAATTACTCTTGATTCCGATTCTTCGTCGGAGGCCTCAGAGTTCCTTGAGGATCCGGAGGATTTCATAGGATATCCTCCTGACTTTGATGAGACCTTCGATCCCTTCGACTTCCCCCCAGAGTCCCCGTCAGAATCTCCTCTCCCGAATCCTACACCTGAACCTTCCCATCCCGATCAATTAAACTATTTTATAAGCCAATTCCCCCTCCTCGATATCCCTATCCTTGAATCTTATTGCGTGGGTCCAGGTGACATGGACCACGAAGAGTTCCTACATTACCTAACTACTGCCCCTCCCGACTCAATAATACCCCGGTTCACCTTTACCACTAGCCGTCCCCATCCAAGCTCTATTAAGAAAATTTCCGCCGTCCACCATCCAGTTCGATGACCTCTAACCTCTGTCCTTTCCCTGAAATACTCCTTTAGATTTTGTTTAAATAGGAAAATTGTAAAATCCATCCAGGATATAGTCTCCTCAACTCCTTTTATTTATTCCTGGCTGATGTCCTCCGTATCAATGTAACACCCGCGAATTTACATATTAACACACACACACACACACACACACTACTCGCGCATTAAAAATGTTCTTGTAAACCCGTTAATGATAATTTTGAATAAATTTTAATTTATAATAAAGGGATAAATTTATTTATATCTTCCCACACTCATCCCCTTTATTTCCAATATCGCACAAGGTCCCGTCCCGTGTAAAAGAGATTAGATTCTCTTACCGAAAAGGGACTAAGTGCGCATCGGCCTAAGACACTCACAGTGTTAAAGGGACCATTCTGGTCACTGACCTGTGTTAGGCCCCAGCACAGTGCGCTCGACCCGATCCATACACACGCCCGAAAGTGTGTCACCGGGTAAGTAGGTTACGTTCTTCCAGATGGCCCGACCTTTCAAGGGTCTGGACGTAACACTACATAGATATATAAATTTAATTTCTAACTAACAAATTTTTCATATCTTTAATTGCTTATAAAATAGTTTGGCAGATTTACTTATATAAAATGAAAGACGCATTATAAATATAATATTTATTATTAATTTAGCGAGAATTAAAATATAAATCTAAGGAGAAAAAGTAAGAAAATGAGATTTTTTCCATTACCTTGACTGAGACTTTCTATGCTGTCGATATGATAATAATCTGGCACAGTGAGCAAAGATGACAAGTGACTTTGAAAGAGAGCATTTATAATAAGGATCAAAATCCATATCATACATATAAAGATTCTTGCGGAATCCATTTTGGGCACGTATAAAAATCCTACAGAGACTAATAGTCTTATCACCTCCAGTACAGCCTTTATATATCCCACGATTTTTCATTTACTTATGCAATAAATAGAAAAGAAAGTTTCTCTTTTTTCTATTCCTTTTCTCTTCTTTCTTATTACCCTATGAAAGGAATTGTAATAAATAATCCTATAAGAGATAAATTTTAACAAACAAATTTTTGTAAGATTATTATACATCACATATAATTGATTGTTTCATAGATATAAATCTATTTAGTGTAGGAAGTTATAATTTACTTAGATTTGTAAGAAATTATTGAAGTAGGTTATTTGAGGATTTCTCTTAAAATATTAACATAAATTATTTTTATAATTATTTCCTTAGAAATTATTGAGAGACATACTTGATTTTCGACCATTTGACTATACGTCTTATATTCATACTAATGTGTCTTCCGCTGTCAATCACACTGACAAAACCTTGATAAATACCATTCGATTGTATACGTCTTAAGTAAGGAGTCTCCCTATCGGGAAAGATAATGATCTCGCGACTTGCATTCAGTTTATTTAAAAGCATTTTCATGATATCATTACTTTCACCACGTAATCTTTCTTGTTTCGATAAATTCAAATTGATTTTGACAAATGGTTCCAAATGTATGGCATTTGACCGAATTTGATATCCGTTCAGAGTGATCGTTTTATCAAAATTCAGATCTATGCATATATTGCTGTCTGAAAATATAAATGTAATAGTTGTTTAAACTTTTTAATACATTTTTCTAAGGATCACGCAAAATTAATAATATGTTTTATTAATAATGCATTATACAATAATTAGGAAAAAAATATGTCTTGTTAATTTATATAAAAAATATTTATCTAAAATAATGTAACAAATAATAGATAAATTAAATTTCACTTTATATTAAGATATTTTATATTATTGAAAATTAATTTGCGCGAATTAGAGCCACAGCGCGGTTGGAGCGGGAAGAAGAAACAACACTTCCTTCTTTCTGATTGTGTATATTTCAGATTAAAAATGGTTACATTAACAAAAAACGAACGCATCATCTTTTGATCCCCTTTTAGACGCTAATAATATGTGTTCCAAATTTTGTACGGTGATGCATTAAATTATAAAAATATATGTCCTCGACGCATAGGTGATGTTAACTTATATAATATTTCGTAGAGATCTGGCATATCTCAAGTATATCTCAAACCAGCATAAGATATACAGGGTGACTCATTTTAACTTAGGCAGCCAAATAACTCGAAAAATAAGCACACTACGAAAAAATGGTTAGAATCAAAATTTCGTCATTTCGAGGGGGACGTACAATGACGTTAAAATCAGCCCCCCGCCCCTCCCCCTGGGCGGTGAGGGGGGGCAAGTTTGAAATCTTAAATGGGAACCCCTATTTTTATTGCATATTCTTGTAGCTTATCTCGAGAACTTTCCAAAACACTATAATTAAGTACCTTTTTATTAAGTACTTTTTGAGTTATAAGGCTTGAAATAATTTCTTAATTTTACATAAACCATAAAATATCTAGTAAACCATTCATTTTTCGATTATCTTACCTTCATACTTTTATGTACAAAATAATGAGAGGAATCAATTGGTGTAAAGAAAACACATAGTTGTTTCTAAGAAAAAATATGTAATTTGCAATTAACAATTCCATATTTTTTCTTAAAAACAACTGTATGTTTTCTTTTTCACCAATTGATTCCTCTCATTCCTCTTATTTTGTACATAAAAGTATCAAGGTAAGATAATCGAAAAATGAATGGTTTACTAGATATTTTATGGTTTATGTAAAATTAAGAAATTATTTCAAGCCTTATAACTCAAAAAGTACTTAATAAAAAGGTACTTAATTATAGTGTTTTGGAAAGCTCTCGAGGTAAGCTACAAGAATATGTATTGAAAAATGGGGGTTTCCATTTAAGAAATTAAAGGTGACCTTCACGTGATCTTCAAACGACTATCCAAGGTCAAACCAATGACACCATCTTATGTCCCCCTCGAAGTCACAAAACTTTTGTCTGAAACATTTTTCTTTAAAATGTCGCGTTTACGAAAAAATCGGGTGAGACGGGTGGTCTGGGACACCCTGTATATATATATATATATACATATATATATATATATATATATATATATATATATATATATACAGGGTCTACCAAAAGTGTGGAAACCCCTAAATATCTCGGAAAATATACGTTTTACAGAAAAGTGTTTCCAACAAAAGTTGTAGGGTTTAAGAAGATCTATATACTGATTCTATCAGTTTGACCTTGGATGGCGTCGTCAAGGTCAGGTCAAGGTCACATTGACTTTTTTAAATGACACCCCCTACATTTGATTGCATATTCTTATAGCTTAATTCAAGAGCTTTCCAAAACACTATAATAATGTTCATTTTTATTAAGTACTTTGCGAGTTATGAGGGTTGAAATAATTTCTTAATTTTACATAAACCATAAAATATCTAGTAAACCATTCATTTTTCGATTATCTTACCTTCATACTTTTATGTACAAAATAATGAAAGGAATCAATTGGTGTAAAGAAAACATACAGTTGTTTTTAAGAAAAAATATGGAATTGTTAATTGCAAATTACATATTTTTTCTTAGAAACAACTATGTGTTTTCTTTACACCAATTGATTCCTCTCATTAATTTGTACATAAAAGTATGAAGAGTAAGATAATCGAAAAATGAATGGTTTACTAGATATTTTATGGTTTATGTAAAATTAAGAAATTATTTCAACCCTCATAACTCGCAAAGTACTTAATAAAAATGAACATTATTATAGTGTTTTGGAAAGCTCTTGAATTAAGCTATAAGAATATGCAATCAAATGTAGGGGGTGTCATTTAAAAAAGTCAATGTGACCTTGACCTGACCTTGACGACGCCATCCAAGGTCAAACTGATAGAATCAGTATATAGATCTTCTTAAACCCTACAACTTTTGTTGGAAACACTTTTCTGTAAAACGTATATTTTCCGAGATATTTAGGGGTTTCCACACTTTTGGTAGACCCTGTATATATATATATATACAGCGTGTGTCAAAAGTTCCGGGACGGCTGGATAATTTGAAAAATACGCATCACAGAGGAAAATGACCTAGACAAAAGTTGTAGGATTTTTCCCGGGCAATCCGACAGTGACCTTAGATTTGACCTTGGATAGTCATTTGAAGGTCTCATAAAGATTACCTTCAATTTCTTAAATGGAATCCCCTATTTTTCATTGCATATTCTTGTAGCTTATCTCGAGATCTTTCCAAAACACTATAATTAAGTACCTTCTTATTAAGTACTTTTTGAGTTATAAGGCTTGAAATAATTTCTTAATTTTACATAAACCATAAAATATCTAGTAAACCATTCATTTTTCGATTATCTTACCTTCATACTTTTATGTACAAAATAATGAGAGGAATCAATTGGTGTAAAGAAAACATACAGTTGTTTTTAAGAAAAAATATGGAATTGTTAATTGCAAATTACATATTTTTTCTTAGAAACAACTATGTGTTTTCTTTACAGCAATTGATTCCTCTCATTATTTTGTACATAAAAGTATCAAGGTAAGATAATCGAAAAATGAATGGTTTACTAGATATTTTATGGTTTATGTAAAATTAAGAAATTATTTCAAGCCTTATAACTCAAAAAGTACTTAATAAAAAGGTACTTAATTATAGTGTTTTGGAAAGCTCTCGATAAGTTACAAGAATATGCAATGAAAAATAGGGGGTTCCATTTAAGAAATTGAAGGTAATCTTTATGTGACCATCAAATGACTATCCAAGGTCAAATCTAAGGTCACCGTCGGATTGCCCGAGAAAAATCCTACAACTTTTGTCTAGGTCATTTTCCTCTGTGATGCGTATTTTCCAAATTATCCAGCCGTCCCGGAACTTTTGACACACGCTGTATATATTTATTTATATACAATATATTTATATTTGTATATATATATTTATTTATTTTTATATTTATTATATTTATATTATATTTATGAAGTAGAGAGATGAATTTTAGTTTAATATTACTGGCAATAACGAAAGAAATATTACTGAGATATTACTGAACTAATTCGATGTGTTTTCGAGAAATCGTTAATCTTTCCTTGCTCACATTCTCGATTGTGTATTATAGTTTATTTAGAAATCGTAATCCAGAGCTCTTGATAACTGCACACATTAATAACAAAAGGATTATATTTACAGGAACAAAATGAAATTTGTCATAATAACTGTGCGGTTCGATTTATTATACCATCAATTTATTAAATTATCAACAATTTAAGTAAAATAATTTTGATTAAAATATTGTTTTGCACGTATAATGCTAATACATTGTCCGAAATTTCGAAAATTTTAATTATTTTATGATAGAAATTATTTGATGATAGAAAAGACAGTAAGCGAAGGAAGAATTATTCAAAAAATATTCGAATTTGTAAAATATTTGAACAAATATCGAGACTTAAAAACCGAAAAAATTTAAATCAAATTAAATAGATTTTATTTTTAAATTATTTTATATTAATCAATATTTATATTAATTATTATTTTATAATAATTAATATCTATTAATTATTATCTTATAATAATTTATCTACATAATGGATTATCACATTATTACAGTATATAAAAGCATACTCACAAAAAAGTCATTTTCAATTTTAGAGAAATATAATAATATTTATTAAATATAATAATATTTATTAAGTATTATTATAATTAATATTAAACAATATTATGACGATTAATTTAAAGAGTATAAGATTTCTGATGTTTTTATATCTCATTTTTTTAAGACTACATTTCTTTCATTTTCTTAAGTTTTGCCTTCTCTTCGCTGCCATTTCGTCTTTCGGAAGGAAATCGCGAACAAAAGAATCCCGCACACGATCATCTCAGTCAAGAGAATCAGTTTCTTCGCAAAAATTACGTAAATATATACATAATTATCACGTTATTATGGAATCAGTCTTCAGCATGAGCGATGATGCAACTAGTAAACTTTCCAAACGTTTATTGTACATATATAATGTATGTGTGTGTGTCTCCCTGTGTGTGTATGTGTGTGTGTATGTGTGTTTGAGTATATGCATTTATGTCTGGGTTTATTCAGTTGCATGATGATTTAGCGGTAAAGCGGAGTTCGAAGGATTACTGATTTCCGGACAAGTGCTTAGGGACAGTTAAGCGCAATACATGGTCAGAACGCTTCTCGTGCACTTATTGATACAGCATTCCTCGTGGATGTCTCGCGCTTTCCTTCGATAGCGCCTACCATCGAACGATCTATTCAACATCTCTTGTGCTCTTGATCGGGACAGAAACGGGAAAGAACCGGAAGCAAATGCAAAATCGATCTTCTTTATTTCTGAAAAAAGTGCAAACTTTTGTAGCTGTGTGTACAAATAATATAAAAAGATCGTATCGTTCCATCACATTTTCTATCTATATGCATCACCGGTTTAATTGAACAATTTTTATGGTCATTTTGTTATTGTTTATTCATTACATTCTGCTTCTTATTTTTTCTCATTTAAAAATCTAAGAAAGTTTGAGATTTTCCAGAAAGTTCTTTCTTGTCACATGCCATCTTTAAGATCATATCTTGCGTGTTACGTAATCTAAGTTGATACCCTTAATTGTATTCGCTCGGTATTCGCTTCTTCACGGTTTAGAAAATATTCAAAAGAGAATATTATTGTTTGAAAATCTCAAAACTTTCTTAGCGATAATAAGTTAAAAAAGATACACATTAATATACACAAATACAATTCATTATAATTTATAAAGATAAATTAGACGATTATAGAGAGTGCCTTTGTCGACTTAGATGATCCCGCTCGGAAATACGTAATACGAGCTTACATCAGTGACAAAGTGATGATTGGTTAATTGCAGACAGAGATTGATCATTGCTGCCCTTAATCGTCTTTCATATAATACTGTGCTTAAGGAGCTATTTAGAAATTGATGGGTTTAAAGCAAAAATTCTCTCATAATTGGAAGCAACCCATAGTCAATAATATTATAATAAGGCATTATTTTAGTGAATAGTTCATTTGGTCCGTACACGTTCCAGATAGCTTCATTTTTTTAAACTCGTTTAGTCGAAGGCTACGTAATGACATCGAAAAATAATCGCTGTCCAAAAAAAATGTCTTATTATAAATATTTCATATTCTTTTTAAAAAAACTACAACAACTATCTCATTTATGTGATTTTTAATAGATTATAGAATAGATTTATCAATATATCATATAAATAACAGTATTTAAAAAATTTGTATAAAATATTTTATAAAATATTTATAATTTAAATGGCAATTAAAACAATATTTAACAACTAATTAAAATTTCTTCTATTTTATTGTATAAAACACATACGCATATGCGATTAATTCTAACAATAAGAGATACATTAAAAAATTCATAAATAAATCATGCTGATTAAACTATCATCTTCAACTATAATTGCAAATATTAAAATCTGATAAAGGAAATATTGCATAAATTTAGGAAACAAATATATTCTTTAACATTGTTACAGAAATAGAAAATTTTGCTCATTACCGATATATTATCTATCCCATTTGGCGTTTGGATTCGTGTATATAAGCCAAAAAAAGTATCTTCTGTATTGATTAACTTTTATGCTTACATTGATCTCTATTAGTATCATACATGAAATTGTACGAACCATCACAGACTATACGTAGAGCATCAGAGAGCTCCGTGCCACAATAATGCCGGGGCACGTTGGCGAGTTTTTGGTTGGGATAGCTGTGCGCTTGTGCGTTTCTTGATTCCGACACAAAAAACGCGATGGCGATCATCAGGCTGACAAGCACGTTCAATTGGTTCGTGGACATCTGAAAATATCCGTTCTCATTTAATTACGCATACATGAGATTGGATTAATAAACGAAAAGATGGAATATATTATATATTTATATTTATCAGAGAAATATTTATTGTATATTTTATATCAGAGAAAATAAGCTTTTTCAGAGATAGAAAGATAAATAAGAATAGAAAAATAATTAGAGAATATAAAATATAAGTGAGCATGTGTTAATTAAAAATAGAAATTAAAAGTAGATTGAAATTTTGAATAGCGGTGTCAATACGCAGTCTTCGACCAAATGAGTTAAAAAAATGAAGTTATTTGGAACACGCGCGCATCAGACAAATTATTTATGTTAAAATCTCATAAATAATGATATATTTAATGTTTACTCTTTATATATTCGACGTAGAGATATTTATATATTTTTCTAACTGTGTATTTAAGTGACACGGTGCCACTTAAGCGTAGAAATGGATGCCGCTCATCGTCCAAGAAACCTTAATAACCAATGTTGCCTCTGTTTATGTATGTATCGAGTTTAATTAAATGCGGGTATAATGTCACGGCATTCGAACGATCGCGTAAGGTGCGTAGGGTCTTTATTTTTAGATATTTCTCATTTAAATATAAATCTCACGATGCAAGAAAGAGAGAAATAGACCGCGTATTTTCGTTCACGCATGTCACGCAATCGTCGCGATGGCAATCGCCTCCGACAAGAAAAAGAGAAGACGCTTCTCCGTATGCTTATCCACGATAGCAACCTTTTGTTCACACGTTAGCGCCAGTATTATATTATCCCGTAATCAAATGGAGATTAATACGCGGAGATCTTGTTATTTTAAGGTATTGCACGTGCAATGTCACATCTATTTCGATAATTTTGAAGGCATTCAATATATTTTATCGAAGGAGTGCGTTTTTGACTGCATTTGTGAAAACAGCAAGAAACGCTATCTCGGACAAACAGATAATTATATGCAGATTGTATTTTAAGAAAATAAAAAGGTTTTATATAATGCACAGGCCTCTATATAAAAATAAATACGAGTCTATATAATAATTTAAAATTATATTCTCATATATTTTAGTTAGAATTAACGATATTTGTTTCACGACTTTTCAAGGATGTGACCTTTCAATAATGACACCATGTATTGTTCATAGTTTGTATGAAAATACACACATACATGTACGCATGTATTTTCGTTAAATTTGAAAGTAAAAAGTGTTGTTTTTAGTAAAGATATCGAGAAAGATCAATAATTGAACTCTAGAAATTAAAAATCTATTAAAATGTCTTTAGAATTAATGGACGAATAATTTTATATAAATATATTTTATACAAATATACGAAATTTCGAAGTTTGTTTTATAAAAGAAAAATTTCATTTTCAATAGCTTACAATTAAATAGCGATAACTATCTCAGTGCCTCAATATTTTTATTATATCAATAAAGATCGACTCTAAATATGCTTTCAATATAATATCAATTTATATATCGGTATACTTTTAATTTTAACTACATCGTTTTATTGATGAAATATTTAGTTTTCGTAATCCTGTAATAGGAATTGTGATAAAGAATATAACAAGAGATAAAATTCAACAAAAATATTCTAATTGTAACAATATTATATATTATCATATATTTTATTATCTCACGTATAAATCTATTTAATGTATAAAATTTAAGAGTATATAAGTTTGTAAGTTAAAGTTTATAAGTTCAGTTAAATTTATAAAAATATTCTTGAAGAATAATCCTTAAATCATCTTAACTTTTCGGTGGCACGGTCAATTCTACTATTTGTGCCCATCTAGGCAGGAAAAAAAAGCCTAAAAATTTTTTTAAAACTTGATATACAGAGGGATACGATTTTGAGGAAATGAAAAATTCAATATTGCGGATCATAATTTCGGAAAATCAGCAATAGAGAAATTTTCGGGAACGTGGATTTTGAGAATTCAGAGTTTTAAGATTTATAATGTCTAATAATAATGTCGAGGACAAAAAATACTTCATGAGCAAAAGTAAAGTAGATACATTGTAAAATCAGTTTCAAAAAACTCTTCTATAAACAAAGTATAAAGAAATTTGCATTATTTATTCGCAAAATAAATGATTGATGCCATATGGCGTCTATGCCTACCTGGAAATGTCTTTTCTTGACTCCATATGGCATCGATATGAGCGAAGGGATTAAAGAATTATACAATAAAAAATAAAATGATAATTATAACATTTCTCACATGTCTCAGAAAGTTCACTCTAAATTTTAAGTTAAAATAACTCATTCGTCGTATGTTACTTATTGACAAATTAAAAATGTTAAATAATTGACATGAGAATAATTAGTCGATGTATAATTCTATGCTTTGCGTATATGTGTATGCATATATCTACATGTATATATATATGACCTACTATAGGTTCGTGATTGGTTTCTCTCTTTTTTTCAATGTTAACTCTTTATTCTGATTTAACTTTCGTAGGCTGATCCACAAAATGTAGTCTGATTGCTTCTTTTAACCACAAAAAGTACGATAAATGTCACACAATTATAAGCTACATAAATATTTAATTTGACTGAAATTTCATATCTTTTCGAGAAATCGTTAATCTTTCCTTTCACACATTCTCGATTGTATATTATAGCTTACTTAGAAATCGTAATCCAGAGCTCTTGATAACTGCACACATTTATAACGAAAGGATTATATTTACAGAAAGAAAATGAAATTTGTAACAATACCTGTGTGGTTCAAGTTATTATACCATCAATTTATTAAATAATTAACAATTCAAGTAAAACAATTTTGATTAAAATGTTGTTTTCCACGTATAATGCTAATACATTGTCTGAAATTTCAAAAATTTCAATTATTTTATGATGATAGAAAAGGCAGAGTAAGAGAAGAAAGAATTATTCAAAAAATTAATAACTAGATAAAGAAATTAGGCTCTGTTATGTATTGGTAGTGCGTGAACTTAAAACGATTACTAATTCGTTCTTTATCTAGTTATTAATTTGTTAAATTTACGCGGAGCATATCGCGTTCTTATTATTTCAATAAAACTATTGGCGAGACAAGTATCGGTGTGGGGCTGAATAGCTCAGTGGTAAGAGCAGTCGCCCGGCAAGCGAAAGACTCGGGTTCGATTCCCGATTCAGCGACTTCGCCTCGGTTTTTTTTCTCGCCTACGTCTCTTCAGGGGGGTTAAGAGGGGTCTTATAGTGTGTTCTCGGATTTGAGAAACCTATATCTTTATGCACCAAGTAAAATATAGGCATATGTCATTAATTTTTCAATAAAAACGCGGTTTAATTTTCGCGAATTAGTAATCGTTTTAAGTTCACGCACTACCATCCGCCTTGGCTCTTAATAGCTCTTATTCTCAAACAATATTCATTAAATTGTTTTAATTATTCAAAACATTCGAATTTGTAAAATATTTAAATAAATATCGAGAGTTGAATACCGAAAAAACTTACATCGGATTAAATATATTTTATTTTTAAATTATTTTATATTATTCAATATTTATATTAATTATTATTTTATAATAATTAATATATATTAATTATTATTTTATAACAATTTATCTACATAATAGATTGCCACATTATTACAGTACATAAAAGTATTCTCACAAAAAAGTCATTTTTAATTTTCGAGAAATATAATAATACTTATTTAAATATTATTATAATTAATATTAAACAATATTATGACGATTAATTTAAAGAGCATAAGATTTCTGATGTTTTTATATCTCATTTTTTTAAGACTACTTTTCTTTCATTTTCTTAAGTTTTGCCTTCTCTTCGCTGCTTTTTCGTTTTTCGGAAGGAAATCGCGAACAAAAGAATCACCGCACACGATCATACGTCAAGAGAATCAGTTTCTTCGCAAAAAATTACGTAAATATAATACATAATTATAACGTTATTATCAGTTCCCAGCATGAGTCATGATGCAACTAGTAAACTTTCCGAACGTGTATTATACAATATGTAATGTATGTGTGCATGAGTATATGGATATATGCACTTATGTCTGGGTTTATTCGGTTGCATGGTGATCGAGGGGTAAAGCGGAGTTCGAAGGATTACTGATTTCCGGACAAGTACTTAAGTACAGTTAAGCGCAATATATGGACAGGTTCTGTAACGTGCATTTATTGTTACAGCATTCATTGGCGACGTCTTCGACTCCTCTTTTTTGGCGTTTTTTGGTGTCTTCATATCCTCTTCCTTGTTGCATTTCTTGTTGATAGCACGTTTTCTCACTCATCTTCCGAGAGGGGTCGCAAATGTTATCGGCCTTTCTTTCTGAAAAAAAACTTTTGTAGCAATCTGTACAAATAAAAAGATTGGCAGACAATAAGAGGTACATTAAATAATTTATAAATGAATCATGCTGGTTAAACTATCCTCTTCAACTATAATTACAAATATTAAAATCTGAAAAGAAAACATTGTGGAAACAACACATACGCAAACAAATACATTTAGGAAACAAATATATTATTTAACATTGTTACAGAAATAGGCAATTTTGCTCATTAATCCATTACCGATATATTATCTATCCTATTTGGCGTTTGGATTCGTGTATATAAGCCAAAAAATAATATCTTCCGTATTGATTAGCTTTTATGCTTACCTTGAACACGATGATTGATTAGCTTTTATGCTTACCTTGAACAAAACTATTATCTGGATCGTCGCTCTGATAATCTCTATTATAAGGCTTAGGGGTATTAAAAACCCCACCACAGACTAGATCCAGTGCATCCGAGAGATCTTTATCACAATAATGTCGTGGTTGTTCTGCGTTGGCCTCCAGTACAAACAACATTAGGGGGATTATTAGGCTGACAATCACGTTCAATTGGCTCGTGGACATCTGAAAGTATCCGTTGTCATTTAATTACGCGAACACATATACGAGACTAGATTAAAAACCGAAAGGAAGGAATATATTATATATTATTTATCAGAGAAATATTTATTATATTTATATCAGAGGAAATAAGCTTTTTCGGAGATAGGAAGATAAATAAGAATAGAAAAATAATTAGAGAATATAAAACATAAATGAGCATGTGTTAATTAAAAGTAGAACAGCCAAAACACTATCTCGGACAAACAGATAATTATATGCAGACTGTATTTTAAAGAAATAAAAAGGTTTTATACAATGCACAGGCCTGTATATAAAAAAATAGGAATCTAACAATTCAAAATTATATTCTCATATATTTCAGTTAGGATTAACGAAATTTATTTCGCGACTTTTCAAGGATGTGACATTCCAATAATGACACCGTGTATTGTTCATAGTTTGTACGAAAATACACACATACATGTACGCATGTATTTCCGTTAAATTTGAAAGTATAAAGTCTTGTTTTTAGTAAAGATATCGAGAAAAATCAATAATTGAGCTTTAAAAATTATAAATCTATTAAAATGTCTTTAGAATTAATGAACGAATAATTTTATACAGGGTGGCCCATTTTAATTTCCCCAGCCAAATATTTCGGAAAATAATGAAAAATCAAAAAAATGTTTCAGACAAAAGTTATATGGTTTCTAGGGGGACATAAGATGGTACCATTGGTTTGACCTTGAAGAGTTATTTGAAGGTCACATGAAGGTCACCTTCAATTTCTGAATGGAACCTACATTTTCTCATTACATATTCTTGTAGCTTATCTCGAAAGCTTTCCAAAACACTATAATAAAATATTTTTTTATTGAGTACTTTTCGAGTTATAAGGCTTGAAATCATTTCTTAATTTAACATAAACCGTAATATATCTAGTAAAATATTCATTTTTCGATTATCTTGCTTTAATACTTTTATGTACAAAATAATGAGAGGAATCAATTGGTGTAAAAAAAACACATAGTTGTTTCAAAGAAAAAATATGTAATTATTAATTGCAAATTAAAAATACTACTTTGTGACGTGAACACATGAATTAAACAGTTTGATGCATTAATTAAATGTTGTTGTCTGTCGGAGATTATATATCAAGTCAATGTAAATCTAAAAATCATTGATTAGCGAGCAGTACGGATATATAACCATCTGATTAGCTAAAAGCAAAATATAAGAGATACAAATAAATGCTTATAAGATATATACATATAAAATATATATTTTTAAGAAAACATTATAATCTAATATTCTATAAAATTGCGCTAATATTTAAGTAGCTATCTTACTCTACAAAACATGGATAATGTCATTGGAAATATTTTTCCTGTAATATAGAGAGATCTTTCGGCGCGAATCATTGTCAGACTTCTGGCTTAATTCGGTTTCAGTTTATACCATGCATAATCATAGGTCGCAAAACATATGCCTTTACATTGCATACATATTATTTTTATCTAAATAAGTGTATATTAAGATCTTTACCATATACAGTGACCGGCAAAAATAAAAAGCCACCTTAACTATAAAACTGATTTGATGCTAAAAGGTAAAAAAAATTTATTATAAAGTTTTTTATAACTAAAACTGAAAATTTATTAAGTAATTTAATGTTTTTAATTAAAAAGAAATCATTTTTTATTTAATACTGTATTTATTTCTATATAATCATTTATTTAAGAGTGACAAAATAAAAAAGCCAGTTAAGGTAACATAGTATTACGATTTAAAAAAACAACAATATTATTTTAATTAATAATTAATATGATTTCCTTTAGCCTCAATTACTTTTTGCAGTCTTTTTGGTATACTTTCAATTAAATTTTTTAAATGTTGTGGATCCAAATTCTCCCAGGCTAGTTGTAATGCTTCAAAATAAGAATTCTTGTTAGTTACTCCGCTTTTATTAATCCTATTATCCAAAATTGCCCACAGATTTTCGATAGGGTTCAAATCTGGAGATTGCGGAGGCCATTCAAGTTGTTTAATTCGGCAGGAACGAAAAAAAGCTTGACTTTTCTTTGCTGTGTGTTTCGGGTCATTATCTTGTTGGAAAATAAAATTATCTTCTAGTCCGAGTTTCAACAAACACTCCTCCAAATTTTCATTTATTATATCAATGTAGACATCTGCTGTCATAATTCCGTTAATTTTGACAAGATTTCCCACTCCTGCCCATGAGAAACATCCCCAGACTAAAATATTTCCTCCGCCATACTTTACAGTTTTCTGAATATGACGATCTTGAAGCTCTTCGCCGTGTTTTCTCCAGACTCTAATCCGCTTCTTTTGTCCAAATAACTCGAATTTGCTTTCATCTGTCCATAAAATATTTTTCCAGAAGTCCAATGACATATTTGCATACTTCCGAGCAAATTGCAAACGTTTTTTCTTATTGGTGACGCTAAAGAAAGGTTGTTTACGTGCAAACCGGCTGTGTAAATTTGCTTCATTGAGTCTTAGTAGATGTAGTAGGCCGGTTCTAACCCAGGTCCTCTGAGGGAGGTGAGGTGCGAGGGGATCTCAGCGGAGCGGGGGTATGACGTCACGCGGGGGTTGGGGGGGGGTCACGTTAATGACAAGCATAAACAAAAGAGCGGTATTCTTTTGAAAAGGATTTTAGGCCTAATCCTTTTTTGGGTCTAATCCTTTTTTGGGTCTAATCCTTTTTATTGTTCTTTTATTTTATTTTATTGTATTTTATTATATTTTATTATATTTTATATTTTATTATATTTTGAAAAAGATTTTGGGGACCTAATCTTTTTTATTGTTCTTTTATTTTATTTTATTGTATTTTATTATATTTTGAAAAAGATTTTGGGGACCTAATCTTTTTTATTGTTCTTTTATTTTATTTTTATTGTATTTTATTATATATTTTTATATATATTTTATATATATTTATATATATTTTTATATTTTTATATATATTTTTATATATATTGTATTTTATTATATATTTTGAAAAAGATTTTGCGGACCTAATTCTTTTTATTGTTCTTTTATTTTATTGTATTTTATTTTATTTTTTAAGGAAAAATTTTATTTTTTAAGGAAAAATTTTAATAGCGCTAATGATCGGCTGCTTTGTCTGGGGATTACTCGATTAGACACAATACAATTGGACACAATTGGCTTTGATTGACTAATCGGAGGTGTCTCTCTCGTTTACATATCAGCGCCGATGTTCGGCTGCTTTGTACTCTCGAGGTACACCCGTAATAGATAATTCCAGGTTTTTTTTCCCGTTCGACGTATAAACAATAGAGATTAAGCGGACAAGCTTTCAGAGATTATCGGGGGACACAAAGAAAATTTTTTCTTGCAAATGGGATACTATAGAAAACCTTTTATACTCTTTTTTTTTTTTACTCTTATACATATTTTTATGACTTTATTTCATAAACTTACATTTTTGAGATATTTCAGTCCAACCTTTTCAAGCAATCTGTGTAATATAATAGCGCATTTTTTCTACGATCCTAGGTACATTTGCAAGAAAATTTTCTTTCGTGTCAACCCCCAACAGTCTCTGAAAGCTTGTTGGTCGAATATAAGAAGGATCGAAGCGCAGCAGATCATAGTACATCATTTGAAAACGCATCGACACGTCGGTAGCAAAAAATAGTGTTCTCTCGGAAAGTGTTTTGTCAGAAAAAAGATAGTGTTCTGTTAGTCTTCTATGATATATATTGTGTGATAATACATAAAATGGAAAACAAAGACGAAGATCACGTGTTGTCGTCCGACAGTGACTGTATTAGTGACTGCAGTGAGGATAGTGACTCTGCACTAGTCAGATCAAAAATAGTATCTATCGCAGAAATTAATGCATTAAGCGGACGAAAAAAATATTGCACGATATCCTTTTATTATTCGACTGGCGGCGCTTTATCAGTATGTGCGTCCTGTATGATTAGGCTGCAAGGTGTAGACCCCATAGAGATGTATGCCGTACGAAAACATGTGATTCAGACATTGGATGCAACGGATGGACGATACTGTTCTAATTGCAGAGATCCGTTATATCTAACATTTCCGTGCAATATGTGTCCACAATGCACGTGAAAAAAAAACATTAAAAAAGTGTCCACAATGCACGTTGTGAAAAAAAACATTAAAAAAGTGAATAAGACTAAAGTGTGCGAGCAACGGAATAAAAAATTAATGAACATGTCGGTGGAATATTTAAGAAATCGTGAACTTGGCGGAAGAAATTCTCCAATCGCGACCTCCCATCTAAAATCATATATAAAGATTAGAAAGAGGGATATACGAATTAGAAAGAGGAACAAATTAGAGGCAACCATTTGCCGAGATTGCTGTTTGCCAGGCGGAAATCGAGAAGCGTGTTCCGAAAGGATGCGAGGAATCCATCAGCATAACTATCTTGAATATATGATCAGTTATGATTCTGATTCGGATTCTGATCAATAATTGGAGGTAGGTCGCATGTGTAGGTATTTATTATCAAATTATTCAAATAATTAATAAATTTTTTTTTTATGTGCAGAAAGAGTCACCACTCTTCCACCGGCCGCCCCACCATCGCCTCTCATCGCCGCCCCACCATCGCCTCTCATCGACACCACCACCACCACCATATCGTCGTTGCCATCGCCCTCCTATTATATTATATATTATATATTCAATTATATATTATTCATTTTATATTTTTTGTATTCTTTTTTATACTTTTATAATTGTATTATATAATTGTATATATTACGTATTTTTAAATTCTTTAAAATTTCATTTTGCACACTATGTATATAATACACATTTATATTTTAAATTCTTTAAAATTTTTTTTGCACACTATGTATATAATACACATTTATATTTTAAATTCTTTAAAATTTCTTTTGCACACTATGTATATAATACACATTTATATTTTAAATTCTTTAAAATTTCTTTTGCACACTATGTATATAATACACATTTATATTTTGTATATTTTAAATTCTTTTGCACACTATGTATATAATACACATTTTATTTTATTTTATTAAAAATTAATTAATATAAAAAATCTTATTTATTTTCCAAATTCCTCTCTCCCTCTCTTTTCATTGCTCCATTTATTACTAAATTATAAGAAAACTATTAAAAAATTATATTAAATTATCAAAAATATTTTCATTGTGTGATATCTCTTCTCTCACGTGCACCGTATCACTTCTTCTGTCTCTTTCTTTCTTTCCTAGTGTTTGCTCTCTCATGATAATTCTCTCGCAAGGAGCTATGCATGAAAGCTGGGACGGGAGAGCGCGCCAAACGCAAAGAAAGTACACCATGATATAGATTTATAACTATTTATTCTGTTTATATATTTAGTATACAAATATAATTTTTGTCTTACATATTAAGAATTAAAAGCTAAAGATGCCAGCTCGCAATCGACGAGTTCATGCTTGTTGAAAACATCACTCGCGCGTATTACATATAATACTTCTTTCGGATCCGTTACAGTGGACGCGATATTGCAGAATTGTGTAAATTTAACATCAACTGTTTGGATAATTTTATCTAATCGATCAAAAGTTGCATCTATGCATTGATCAAGATCGAACATACGATGTAACGTCGATTCGACCATCATCATGCGTACATCCGAAATTTCGAGACTTATGAGTTTGACGTCGTTAATCGTACGAACTCTCACTGTTAGCGGTCCAACGCTTATAAAATTGTAGTCATCTTTAGAGTCGTTCCGAAGTAAATTTTGAATATTGCGACGCTGCTCGTAGAGTCCTTTCCATGTTTCGAGAGATAATATCAGTTCCTTTCCTCGATGATCTCCTATGGCAATCTCCATGTAACTCGGTGGACCCACGTTGATACCAATTTCGAGGAATTTGAATTCCGTAGCTGTCAATGCGTATCGTCTACTTAGTATACGAGTCGCACGACGCTCCAACGAAATGCTATAGAAAAATTAAAATTAAATAATAGTAATAATAATAAAATTATAAAAATAGAAAAAAGTTAAATGAAACTTACTCGTCACATTTGTTCTCAAACGAAGTTTTATTACGACTCGGCACGTAATTATTATTCACGCGTCTTCTGACGTCGCTGCCGCTACTGCTTCTCTCGACGTAGTACATTTCTTTGAAGGTTATGAAAAGTGAACCACGAGCGATTAACGCGAGACTGATCGTACAGGAATTAACCGGTTATACGTGACGCTCATCTTCCAAAAGTATGATGTAGTGGGGGGATCAATGCTTCTAACGCTTTGAATTTTAGGAGAAGGGTGAAATAACGCTCAGATAAAATATTCTTAGAAACGCAAGGAAAGGTCTAGGGAGGGGGAAATAAGAGATAAAACACATATTAATGTTTACATATTTGTTTTATTTTCTTGCAATTTTTTTCTGGCGTTGCGACCACCAGTTAAATATTTTAAATACATTTTGTAATGCGCAATTCTTAACATGTTTTCCACATCGCATACTATTGATAATATCTAATTTATTTAAAGCATCAATATCTTCGTAATCTGCATCCAAGGTTTCAATAATAATATAGCCATTTCCCGCATCGTCTAGTATATCGGTCAACCATTTTCGCTTTTCAAGTCCTTTAACGTATACGACAGACGATTCTTCTTCTTCTTCTTCGTGTATCGTACCAACGACAGCTGTTGTAATCGCACGCTGAGCCAAGCCATACGGAATGTTTCCGTCTTCCCATTGTAATCCGTGATGATTTCTAATCAGCCATGAGACTTGACATCGCTCAGATTTTGTAAGCGTGTGCCACGGTACGGGACTTGCGAAAAAGTAATGCGATAGAACGTATCCCTTTCTCAAGACTGCCGCTTCCTTCACGACAAAATTTTTCCCAATGATAAATCCTTGCAGATCCACAAACGTTGGTACGGACATGATGAGATCTCTATCTCTCTCTTCGATACGCCAGTCGAGAGGAATGACAAAACTCTAAAACCATCTCGCAAGACTTTGATTTATATCATGCTCCTCTTCCCCCTCTCTCTCTTGTGTCGATGTTATCGCCTAGGTGATTTTGCGTACAACGTTGGTCAACGGATTGTATTGGATCATGCGATCGTGTATGATGAGACAGTACGCAGTGGTATTCGGCGGCACATTCTCCTTACACTCGAATTCCAATCTCACATCCACAGTTGCGCTCTTAACCGATTCGTTTTGTCGAGAACAATCGATAAACACGAACGGACCGTGTTGCATAAACTTCAGGATGTCGAGACTCGGCTCGAAATACTCGTGTCCGTAATAATTCTTGCAGAAGCGTGCGTACGTATCATATAAAATGGCATATCTGCTTTTATCTAAATCCAGATTCATATCGTCATACGGATAATATTCCGAATTCAGATAGAGTTTCACGTTGATCAATTTGCAGTCGTCGAATCGACTCACACCCTTAGACATGACATTCTTCCGACCTGTCTGCAGAGCGAAGATAACGTATCGTGGTTTCTCCAGCTGAGTCGCAGTCTTAATGGCCCACGAATGCTTGGTTGTAAGCTGCAATAGCGGATACTCGTACAGATCCCATGAGCGAAAAGCCATGCTGAGATATCGTCCGCTTTCCAGAGCACGCAGCATCGACAACTTTTTGATTTCGCTCAACAGCACGTGAGGCATTCGCCATTGTATCTTGAATATGTCGATCACAGGCTCTTGCGCCGAACTTCCATGCAGCCAATTGTTGTCGTTGCGCGATCGTATCAAGATCAATTCGTGACGAGCGTTAATCACCACGCGTTTGTAATCCTCGCAAAATCCCAGCAACATGTTGAGCGGTATGCAAAAATTGAAATGTCCATGCGTGTAGGTAAACGGCTCCCAGCCAGCATTTTTCAAAATCATCTCTCTACCGGATGATACTGTTACATAGTTTTTGAGCGCAGTAGTTATTCCTACGTTTCTATTGTGATCAATCTCAACACCGTCGAGTTCGTATCGAATCTCATCGAATATGAATGCGACGAAATTATTTCCCAGTATCACTTCATTTTCTCCTTCAGCTGGTGGTTTGTTTTTCGTTAGTTTTCCCTCGATGTATAGGAAACTCTCATGCGGCAGCGTATACAGATCCTGTTGTTGTATGGGTATTCTTATCTCGTCATTGTGTCCGAACGTTGTATTGGCGAACGGGTTGTACGTCTCGTTGTGAGTCTCGATCTTGACGATACGATCGTCAAAGATAGGTTCGTCACCGATGTTGAGGATATCGGTCATCGTTCAGTTGTTTCGCACCGCGAATCCCGAAGATTGCAAAAACGCAACGTTCGATGTGTTGAGTTTCTTTTTCTCAGATAATTGGATATTAGCGAACGTCGATGTTGTTGTTGTTGTTGTTGGTGTCACTGATTTCGTAAAGATTGTATTATCTCTCACGTCTTTCGATCCGTTCAACACGAGCATCTCATACGTCGCATACGTACGTTATCGCTGCAACCGTCGTACGTGCAATCTTACGGTGATCTCTTCTCCTCGAAAATCGAGCAATCATCCGTTTTGGTCGACAACGCGTAACGTTAAATCCGTAATGCTCCGCGCGATGATCGGCAGGTAAATGATCTGCGCTGGCGTTTCCGATATCTTATATCCCGGCGGTACCCTCGGTGAAAATTCATGTATCGTATGAACGAGTTTGCCGTTGTTGTACGCACCCGCGGTCACGTTACATTCTACGCGGATAATATTAACGTTGATAATGTTAATCGGCATGTTCGATTCGTACCATTTTCCCGACTCGAGAATACGATTCGAGAATCCTAGCAGCGATCCAATGTTGTCGGGTTTGCTAAAGTTTAATCTGTATGCGCATTTGATCTCGCTCCTCATCGTATTGTAATTAGTGCGGAACACTATCGGATATTCGTCATCTTCATTGACACCGTTGTCATCTTCATTGACACCGTCGTCAATGTGTTTCGTATTGTAATTAGTGCTGAACACTATCGGATATTCGTCATCTTCATTGACGCGATGTTGCCGTGAAATTGCACGTTTCAAAAATTCATGTATATCTCGCAACTCATATGATCCCTCGGGAATCGTAATTTCCGTGTCGTCTTTGCCAAAGTAAAATTTATTATTCGAGGAATTCACATTCGGTATCGTGTGATAAGTCTCAAAATCCATTAGACCGAGTTCGTATGCATCGTCATCCAAATCTACGGCGGGAAAGAAGTTTGCCGTGAGAACGCTACTCTTCCCACTCAATGTGAATGTCATAGACATGTCGGCAAAACTGTTTAACGAATACTGAGTTAAATAGCGCAATATCAAATTTTAGTAGTTTTTAAATTCGCACGCATCGACCGTTCGAAGAAACTGCAAGCACAATTGTCCACAGATGCTCTGATCGTAAGTTTGAACAGGTGTGTAATTGTACTGTATCTTCGTTACGTTTCGTCCGAAATATCGCACCAGTTCATTCGGTGGTCGAAGATTGCCGAAACTGTCGAAATATATAACGCGATTTCCCCTCTTTGCGTACGCTACCCAATGAGTACCTGGTCCTTCGACGCTATCCAAATTTACGATGCCGCTCTCGTTTTGATAAATACAACCGATCGGTAAAGAGTTGCGCATGAAAACACCTCTAAAATATGGAATGCGCATACGTTTTGCTAGTTGCAGCAATTGTATGTTGGTAGTTGCACCCTGCGGCATTTTTAGCGTCTCTATGACGTTTTTTTTTTTTTTCTCGGTGAGGCTCTTCGTCCGTGTTTGTAAGGAGCGAGATATAATCCATGACCTTCCATGGCGCGATTGTGACGTAGCATCTCCTGCAACTGACGTTGCGCGGCTTTTCTGTCGTTCACCACCTTCGCTACACCAGCCGCTCCACCGATCAGGGATCCGAGCGCTCCCAACATTGGTAGAATCGGCAATATGCCGCCGCATTTCGCTACCGGAAGTATCCGTTTCTTCGCCGTTCTTTTCTTCGTCTTCGTTGTCTTCAGACCCATACCGAGCTTCGTCTTAGCTTTCATCGCTGTCCAGACAGCTGTAGCTGCGGCTCTCTCACCAAGAGTCGAATCTCTCGCAACGATGCGATTCCGCGCTTTTTCGGCGAGTATCCTATCCGCAGCGTGTCTCTCGGTGAGATCGTTGCTTCGAGAGTATGCTATATCGTGTTCGCGACACGCAGCGTCCAATGGATTTATACCTCGATCACCTCTGGCTAATCGCTTCTCCAATCGTGTACCTGGCCCGCAAAACTGATAGCCGGGAATATGTAATTCGATCGGAAGTGCGTTTATCGCGTGATTTAATAGGCCTCTACCTATTTTCGTTGACATTCGCTGCAATTCTTTATCAATGGCGCCGGACCGTCGATGTGCGTTTCCTGCCACGGCTGATTGTAGTGTTTGTAACAGCGACGATACGTCTGAACCTCCGGATCCGCCTTTATATATTCTGGAAGCTTGTCCCACACGTAGTGAACGTGATCGCCGCACATTCGCAACAGAACTGCTTTCGACACAAATTGTAGCTGTTCGACGCTCAAATCGCAAATGTCGGAAGGACTTGATAGCAGAATGAACATTTTTTCTTTACTGAGCGACTCGTGATTCGCGCACCTATAAATAGGCAGGCGTTCGATCCAATCAACAGTGTTGAAAAAAATGAGATTCGTACGACAACCTTTGACGATTTACGTGAGAAATTGCGATAGCAGATTACGATTAATGGGGGACAACGCGGAGATGCGCAGGCACGATACGATGCTACCGACTACTATACGCGCGATCATATGCGGACCCTCGAATTGTGGTAAAACCAACGTTCTGATAAGTCTACTGGAAAGTCCGCACGGTGTACGTTTCGAGAATGTGTACGTGTATTCGAAATCGTTGCAACAGCCAAAATATCAATATCTAGAGAATTTGTTGACGCCGATCGACGAAATCGGCTACTTTACGTTCTCGAATAACAGTGACGTCATTCCACCGAGCGAGGCACATCCAAACTCGATTTTCGTCTTCGATGACGTGGCATGCGACAAGCAAGATACGATAAGAGAGTACTTCTCAATGGGTCGTCACTCGAACGTCGACTGCTTCTATCTTTGTCAGACGTACGCGAGAATACCAAAACATCTTATACGCGACAACGCGAACCTGCTGATCTTGTTTAAACAGGATGGTACCAACTTGAAACACGTGTACAACGATCATGTGAATACCGACATGTCGTACGAGGATTTCAGTGAATTATGTCGTACTTGTTGGCAACAAAAGTATGGATTCCTAGTGATAGATAAGGACAGCTCGCTTACGAACGGGCGATACAGAAAAGGATTTAACGTGTTCGCGATACCGCAAAACGATTAGTCGCTGCCAACATTTTGTCGAGAAGGGTGAAACGCTCGACATTCCGTCAACATGGCTGAAAGCGATAATATTCGTGAGCGTGAAAAGATTGCGAAGGAGATTGAGAAAACGAGCGAATCGATCCGCAAGAAACATCGCGCTTTAAAGACCGGTAAGATCGACGACGATATCGCGGTCAAGACCCATTTTAGACCTATTATCGAGCCACTACAAAAAATCGCCACAACTCTAACTTTATCGCGATGAAAAATGGGCCGGAGAGTAACACTGGCGCTATAATTAAAACATTACCCATCAAGCGGTATAAGGAGAAAGAGGAGGAGGAGGAGGAGGATGCGACACCGAAAAAGAGGAAACGATTGAAGGCTAAACGTTTATTGACGCCGCGTACATTGGGATGAAACCGCTGCTAACCTCTACACACCGCTGCTAACCTCTACAACCGCTGATAACCTCCACACCGTCCGGGACAACGAGAACCGTACAATCCAGGATACCCCAAATTACTTGATGAGATCGAAGAAGTTCTCGAAAAATCCCAAAAAAACCTGTTTCAAAAGGAAGTTTTCGAAACCACGGGCAAACCCGCTCGAACAATCGTTTCGAAACAGATTACAAACGTCGGAAGGTCAAGAAGTGTTTACGAGAACACTTGGGACAACTGGGACAAAAATACATAGGTGCTCTTCTTAGCGGTGACGAAAGAAAAAACACGATCGATCACGTGTACGGCGTCTATTTCGACGAGAAATGGAATGCGTCTCGGTAACAAACGATTTGAACATTGACAAAGATGACTCTATAATCATAGACAAAGTGAGGTTGTATATTGTACACCAGGATTATACGAGTTGATCTTCAAGAGAATTCCCAGACGATGTTCATATACACTGAAGGACGATATCAAAATATAAGAGCAATATGATGATGACGAGTGGCGCCATAAAAGTCAATATGATGCGCAAGGTCAACTTAAAGAGCAACAAGGAGATACAAGTATAAACAAATTAATACGCGCCGTTGATGTCGATCGAATCGAAGAAGAAAAAAACCGGGAACGGGAGTATTCACGCCTCGCGCGATGACGCTAACCCGACAATAAGATCGATTACGTGCACTGGGACGAACTCCCAACGAGCTAGTGGATCGCCATACGAATTGCTCCGACGCTTCGCGCCGAGCGGTCACAAAACGCTCACGACAACGAGATCCTGTCGTCAAATAGAAGAACTTCGCGAAGCTGCCTTATTATAACTTAAACGGTGTCTCGAAAAAAACTAAATCAGTCGATCGACGTTACTCACAATCGAAAAAAAAATGCCTAATCAACAAATTTGGATTATTCGAACGGAAGAAAATGAAGAAATCTGCACAAGCCGATCAATTTGGGTAAATTGGCACAGTTACTGCGTCGAAACGCTCTGTGTCGCGTCGCTACGGACTATGACGCGAGGTTTCGCGCAAAGATTCGTCCGTGTACGCGAAACGCTGAGGCCTGGATACCGATGCAGTCAACAAACTGACATGGAACAATATGTTAAAACGTTGAAGATAAACAGAAAGAATCAGACGAAAAGCTGATTGCGTTCGAAGAAGGATATGACACTTTGCAGATTGCGATAAACGAACTTCGACGTGCGATTAACCTAATTCAGAAACGGCTATCAATCTATAATGAGCTGTAAGCGAAACAGTTTAGGAAGCAGGCTATTGTACAATTATTAAACATCTACAAAGATTTATCCAACGGCTACAACGCTTATCGACGGCTACAAAGGCTTTATCGAAAGCGGCTACGAAGGATTATCGAACTACCAATGAGTGACAGCGATCAAAGAGGAAACGACTCGAACGGGTCAGCAAACGGCTATGAAGCGGCTATTGAACGACTATCCAAAGACGACAGTGAACGGCTACGAACGGTTATTGAACGGCTATTGAATCGGCTACGAACGGGTCGCAACGGCTAATTGAACGGCTATCGAAACGACAAGTGGAACGCTATGAACGGCCTATTGAAGGCTACGAAACGGCGTGAACGCTAAAGAGTGACAACGAATAATAAAACGCATGGTGATACGTATACGTTTTTGATGACGAATCGACAACAAACGAATGGTATCGACGATGGGCAAACATCGAAGAAGCGAAGAAACAACATAGTTTAGAGAACGGGGCCCCAAGTTTTTTTTTTTTTTTTTTTTTTTGGTGAATGAACTGCCAACGCACCGCGAGAAAAAAATTTCCCCGAAGACACGTTATAGTGCGGGAATACGATGAACCTTGTGGCAAGCCGAACATCGTCGAGATGCGTCCGTACTCTCGTTCAAAACAGAGGTTACAACCTACATACTCACTGTTCATCGATGCGTTGAGCAAGTACGGCGTGGGACTGTACCAACTCAAGAGTAAAAGGTGGAAAGCGAGAACAGCTGACGCTATCGCCGAAGATAATTCGAGATACGCAAAAAAGGTGTCCGGAAAAATATACAGAAGAGAACCGAATATGGGAAGGAATTTTATAACGTCGACGTGCACGGCTCATGCGAAAACACGACATTAATCATTATTCTACAATATTGACATTAAAGGCATCGATCGTTTGAGCGATTATCGACGCTTGAAAAAACGACATGTGGAAGATGTTTACGCTAAACGGATCTTAACAAAGTGGATCAACGTGTTGCCGGAACTCGTATCAATTAAAATCGCGCGCAAAGCATAAGAACGATCGGTTATGCGGCCCGTTCGACGTTACCCCCGGCGATCGCTGAAGACTCTTGGCCTCTCTGTATACACCATGTAAATATCGCGGGTCGGCGAAATTCAAGTAGGTGATTTCGATACGCGTTAGCAAGTACAAAGACAGTTTTTCGAGAAAGGTTACACGCCAAATTGGACAACCGCGGTGTTTAAATTATAAAAGTGCCCAGCATACTAATCCCGTAAGCTATCTACTTGAGATTATCGCAAAAATCTAATCGCTGGAGCGTTCCTACGAAACAACGAGTTGCATCGCGCGAATTATCGGACGTGTATCTCGTGAGAAAAGTATGCGAGGAGGGGTGATGAAGGTTTACGTGAAATGCTGGATTTGACAATTCGCCAATTTTGGAATACATAAGACAATGGTGTTTAATTAATTAATTTAATTTTCATAACAGTGTTTATTTTTTTTAATTTTTCTGGAAAAAATATATATTATAACATTAATAATATTTGGAAAAATAAAAATATAGGGGATAAAAATATA